>NW_024582615.1:800483-824144 GCF_018398535.1 Haplochromis burtoni | reverse complement strand
TCCCTCACCCAGGGCCAATTTGCCATGGGAGACCCTACCAGGGGGCAAAAGCCCCCAGACAACATAGCCCCTGGGATCCCTGTGACACACAAACCCCTCCACCACGATAAGGTAGCGATTCAAGGAGGGGACTAACCAAGAACATATATAACTGCACAAACGTGTAACATAACTGATGCCTAGTTCTGAGTTTTATGTAATAAATAATGCAAAAGTATTGGGCTCTTCACATTTTACTAATTTTACTAATTTAATAATAATAATTTTGTGTTGTAAGATTTATGAGTTTCATGCTTTCATAGTGGTACTTAGGAGAGCTTGACATTTTTATCAGGTGGTACACACTGTAAAAAGTTTGAGAAACACTGAGAAGTTAAGTGTATGTGTGCTTTTGGAAAACATTTAAGGTCATCTGCTATAGAATCCCAGGCAAGGAAAATCGTCTTCATCTTTTATCCTCAGTTACTTTGACACAAAGACATCCGCTGTGATGCTTACACTTTTGATAAAGTTTCGCAAATGTCAGCTTTCTTTTTATAGATATAAAAATATAGAAATGTACTGATACGTGATCAAAATTATAATATTTCTGACTGAGGCAAAATTTCTCCGATTCAAATAGAATCGAATCGAAACGTGGATCAAATAGATTCGGGACCTTGTGAATCAGAATTGAATCAATTCTAGAAATCAGTGACAATGCCCAGCCCTACTCATGTGTATATATTGTGTGAGCTTCCCTGTGGTGGTCATTAGATTGTCTGTTATTCTTCCAAAATGGCTCGCTTTTGATTAATTCACGTTTCACGCCTCGTTTTGTCTGCATTTGGGTCCTCACCTCTAAATCCAAGAGTCTGCAGCTGTAGACTCAGACAGCATAGTTCAGATGCTGTACTTCTTCACTTTTATTTAAGTAAAGAAATAAAACTCAAAGTATATCCTCTGGAATATGCTGAAAAATATAATGGCAAAAAGTATCTTTTAAACGGCATTTCTAGCTGCTGATCTGTGCAAAGGTAAAGCACTGATGTCTTTATTTTTTTTTATCATGCTGCTAACTGTACTTTTTACTGTCACAGGCATGACTCTGCTTTGTGCTTTAGTTTTCTGCCTTTTCATCCCTATGCCAATAAGTACAGACAAAGAATACACCAATAGAATTGTCTTTATGTGTTCCCTCCATTTATGTTCAAACTAGTTTGATATTGAGAAAGCATATTATAATGTAAAATACTCAGTAAATGTTCGCATATGGTATAAAATTAAACTAACCAGTCTTTTTTTTTTCTTTTTTTGAGTAAAAATTAGAGATAGGGAAGCCAAAATTGATAGTCAACTACTAATACCTGAAAAATAACAAACAATAACTGCTTTGTTAGTTCCCAATTTACCCAATTTCGATACTGCAGTGACTGGACATCAAGATTTATAGGATTTACATTGTAAACTTAAAGATGTCTAAAAAAGGCCTAGCAGCAAAAATTGCAGACTTAGGTCCTGGGTCTGTAAGCTGAAAGAAAGTTCTTTCAGTAACTGTGAATCAATAATGATCTAACCTTGCCTGAAGGAGGTCAGTGAAAACTCTGAGTTGAAGAGATTCTCATCTAAAGAGACAAGGGGATGATTCAAACCCTCTGCTTCATTTAATACAAGGGTGATTACTGACACATCTCAGTTTGACCCTTTTCCTTCTATCACACTAATGGAGCAGGTCGCTGTCACCAACCTTCCCTATTTCCACAAAATAATATTATAAGTCAACACTAGATTAATGGATTTTGCACTTTCAATTGAATCTGTCTTTTTTTTTCTTCTTTTTTTTTTTTTACTGTGGAGCAATTGTTCTCTTGTTGATAATTAGTTAACACTGGTAAAGCTTAAATGGTCTTTCAGCATGAACAATACACTGTTATTGACAGAATGAATGACAAAATTGACAGTGACAGGAAAATTAGCAAATTAATTTTCTACTCAAGATTTTCAATGCTGGCTCTGTGTAGCCATTAGTCAAACAGAGTTTCCATCGACACATAGATTGACATTGAGTAGAGGAAATGTTCCTTCAACAGCGACAGTAATAAATGTGCGCTCACTGAAGCACAGTGTTATTCAGCTCCACTGCCTGGTTGTTTTATAAAAGGCATCTGTTTTTATTTATGCTCTGACATTATAGAGATTTAAAATGGGATGAAGCGAGTGCTTAAATATCCAAACCGCCATCTCCATAATCTCCAGCTCAGTAGGCTCCACTGGACTGAGAGAATGAAAATTACAGCCTGTCAGGCATCAATGACATAGAGGAATGTGAAAATAGTGGACTTTTAACACCCATCTTTTCATCTTATATGCCCACAAAAACATTATTGATGGTCCATTTACCATTATGTCAAATAAGGTCACTCCCCCTTAGTTACATCAACTAGGAAATTGAACCTACATTTTCTTAGATGAGGATGAAACTGCATAATAATTAAGGTAGAAGATTAATTGAGCTGGAATGCCTTAATTTAAGAAGAAGTAAAATGCAGGTGTGCGTGCTCCAAATGTACACATTAAAAAGCATCTTCTTTAATACAAGTTTTCAAGCATGGTAAAGCATAAGTTTCACGTTATGATGCTTTTTGCACTGCTATTGTCACATAATTCAGTTTTATCCAATTCTGTTTTATTTATATAGCGCCATATCTCAACAACAGTTGTCTCATGGTGCTTTATGTTGTAAGGTGTAGACTCCACAATCATGCAAAAAAAACCCAACAATCAAATGATCCCCTATGAGCAAGCACTTGGCGACAGTGGGAAGGAAAACTCCCTTTTAACAGGAAGAAACCTCCAACCTAACCAGTCTCAGGGAGGGGAAACCATCTGTTGCAACCAGTTGGAGGTTGGTAAGGAAAAAACAAGTAAACACAAGGTTCCATTCATATTCTGTATTTTACATATATCTAAATGTCAGTGTAACATATCCCATAGAACAGACCACATATCCCCCTTTTGTGGTTCGCTAGTTAACAAAATAGTTACTCTTGGGATTATAAACTAGTGCCCCTGGCTGAGCTGAATTTAACATGACTGAAATGAACAACAAAAAATAATGAACTAAGTGTTAAAGAATGAAATATTCCCTTTTTACTGTTGCTTAACCACATTCAGGTATGTTAAAATGAGTCTGTGATACAATTCTAAAGGTCTGTGAGCTTGAGGGTCCTGCGCAGTATCTTTGCTGTTGCTAGTACATAGATCTCAGATGTTGTTCCTGGGATCTGCTGGAGCCACTCACTTAGCTTGGGAGTGCTCAGATTACCACTAAGACCACTGTTACCTTCAGTCTCCTCACCCTCTCAAGTTCTTCAAGTTCTTCTCGCAGGCCTTGGTACTTCTCCAGCTTCTCATGTTCCTCCTTCCTGATGTTGCTAATATTCACTGTAGCTATATTTATTACCGCAGCCGTCTAACGCTGCTTGTCCACCACTACTGTGCCTGGTCAGTTAGCCATCACCAGGTTGTCTGTTTTTACCTCCAAAAAACCCGTAACCCCCCCCCCCCCAAAAAAAAACAAAACAAAACAAAACAAAAAAAACCAGAAATCAAAGTTCCAAACATGAACCCAGTAATGAGTAGCTCCACCGTTATTGTTGATCACTTCAGAAATTTTTTGCAGCATGTTTGATGCAAACGTTTCCATGGGGTGAGTGGGAACATATTTCCAAGTGGTGGAGACGGCTGCACGACTGTTGTCCATTTTTGTAAACTTTCCTTGCCATCCATCCTCAAAGGTTCTCAATTTGATTTAGATCAGGGGAACATGCAGGATGATCCAAAAGAGTGATGTTATTCTACTGGAAGAAGTCCCTTGTTCTGAGGGCATTGTGTACTGTAGCTTTGCCCTGTTGAAAAACCCAGTTGTTACCACACAGATGAGGGCCCTCAGTCATGAGGGATGCTCTCTGCAACATCTGGACATAGCCAGCAGCCGTTTGATGCACCTGCACATCCTGAAGCTCAAATGATCCACTGAAGGAAAAAGCACCCCAGACCTTTATGGCGCCCCCTCCACTGTGGCATGTAGAAAACATCTCAGGTAGGATCTGCTTGTCATGCCAGTAATGTTTGCAACCATCACGACCATCAATGTTACATTCTTTTTTTCCTCCGAGAATAACACTTTCTTCCACCTTTCAATGTCCCATGTTTTTCAATGTCCCAACTGACCGGACTTTGCAAGAGAGTCCGAACGGTCAGTGTGGCGTTCAAGGAGACGAGGCCTTTAAAGACGTTTTTTGTTTTTGAAGCCCTTCAGTCGCAGATGCCGTCTGATGGTTATGGGGCTGCAGTCAAAACCAGTAACGGCCTTAATTTGGGTCAAGGATCGTTCAGCATCTTGACAGTTATTGTATTGGATCCTCCAGCTCAGTGCTGGTCTTCCACTTGACTTTTTTGTTCCATAACCCTCAGGATCATATAAGAAATTCCAAATGACTGTCTTACTGCATCCCACCTCAGCAGCGATGGCTCACTGCGAGAGACCCTGGTTATGCAGTTTAACAACCTGACCAGGTTCAAAAAGGGGACTTTTTTTTTTTTGCCTTTCCCATCAGAATGTCATGACAATGTGACTACCTGACAGAAAATGACAATGAATTCAATTTTTTTAAAACAGATTTGGCCTAAACTTTTGATCAGCTATAGAACAGCCTATAAAACAGCCTGTTTCAGTTTAAGCATTGTTTTCAATAAATTGCATGCTCAAAAAAATGTTGTCCCACTCCCATTTCTTCTTTTTGCATGTTGAAGCTCTACTTGGGTCCTTGTTAAGATCCAACCGTGTAAAACTGTTGATTGGGACATTTTGGGGTGGGATAGGTCACCTCAATTTAATCGCACTTTGCGTTCCAAGCAAAAGGGAACTTTTGTCAATACACCATTTCCTGGTATACTGATTACACCGATGCACACATCAGAGCTACAAAGAATCAGAAGAAAGTGCTTCGCTAGGACTGATAAGAGGCAAGTTTAATTTCAAAAGACTACCCGACGTAAGCCTTGATAAAAGCGTGGTTTTTTGCAAACTGTGCAGAAGTCTGCATACCACCGAAGGACTTCAACCTTACGGTATCATCTAAATGCAAAACATTGGACAAACTTACAAATTCTCTCGCAAAATGGATTGCTTTGGACTGTAGGCCAATATCAGAAGATAGTGGGTTAGAAAATGTGCTACAGTTAGCACATGTGATCCAACTTTCCAACTGAAAGACTATTTCAAGTAAAATTCAACAGCTTTATGACACTCAAAAGCAAGAAAAATTGGATATATTACAGACAACCCTGCTAATATGGAGGAACTACACCAGGAGCAAGCAAGACTGGGGCAACAGAGCCCCTCATCAGGATGTTTCCACACGGTGGAATTCAATGCTGGATATTGCTGCTAAAGAATCAAGAGGCTGTTTTTGCTGCTTTACACAAACAAAAGCACAAGGTACCAGTCATTTTAACTCCATCAGAGCTGGTAAAACTCCAAATGTTGGTGACTGTCCTTGAGCCATGCAGGTAGATAAAACAATTTTTTAACTTGTTGTTACTGTTCCTTCAACAAGCTCTATAGTTGACAGTTGTTGTGTATATTAATAATTACTTTCTTGAACTGCAGGTTTGTGACTGAGCCTCTTGGAGGTGAGAAATATGTCTCATGTTCAGTGGTTTTACCTGCTTTCTTCCACCTGCATCACACCATGGAGGTCTCCGATGATCAAACTCAAACTACAAGGACCTATCCCACCGTGTAGCTACACTCAACCATCTGTGGCTCAAGATAGCTACTGTGCTTGACCCACGCTTTAAGGATTTAAAGTGTCTTGCAAGGGGACAGTGAAAAGAGGTTTGGACCAGCCTTGAGGCCCTGCTCCAGGAACAGTGTAAAGATGCCACCACAAAGGAACCAGCAAAGACAAAGAGCTTCCTCCTCTCTTCAGACTCTGATTCAGATGAGGAAGCCCTGTGCAACAGGGTCCTGAGTTTATACAGAGTAGAATCCACCATCAGCGAGACAGACTACCCGCTGCAGTGGTGGTCCAGTTGAACAGGGACCCACCCACAGCTGTCTGTCCTGGCCCGCAAGTATTGAGATTAGTCCTGCCACTTCTGCACTTTATGTTGAAATTTTTATTTTTATTCTTCTTCTTCTTCTTCTTCTTCTTCTTCTTATTATTATTATTATTATTATTATTATTATTATTATTATTTAAAGACAATATCACTTTTAAAATGTACTTAAAATAGCACTTTATTTTTAGGTCTGCCCAATTTGGCCAGGGATATTATTTTTGTTTCTCTGTTAATCGAGATTAATTAATTACAAAGCCTCTAATTAATTAGATTTTTTTTCCCGAGTAGGACACAAGTGTAAAGTAACTTTAAACATTTGTATATATGTTAGATTCTTCAAAATAGCCACCCTTTGCTGTGATTACTTCTTTGCACACTCTTAGGTCAGGCGACTGTGGAGGCCATGCCATCTCTTGCAGCACTCCATCACGCTCCTTGGTCAAATAGCCCTTACACAGCTTGAATGTGTGTTTGGGGTCATTGTCCTATTGAAAAATGAATGATGGTCCAACTAAACGCTAGCAGGATGGGATGGCATGTCGCTGCAAAATGCTGTGGTAGTCATGCTGGTTCAGTGTGCTTTCAGTTATAAATAAATTCCCAATAGTGTCACCAGCCAAGCACCCCCACACCATCACACCTCCTCATCCATGCTTCACGGTGGGAACCATGCATATAGAGACCATCCTTTCACCTTTTCTGCGTTGCACAAAGACGTAGCAGGTGGAACCAATTTTGGTTTCAAGTTTGATGATATCAAATATATCAAACATGTTTTGCATTTTGCATTTGAGAAAATGTTTGTTCAATCAATTTCTGGCATTTACATATAGTCAACTGATGAACTGTTCATTAGCGCAAATATCTAATCAACAAATCACATGGCAGTAACTCATTGCATTTAGGTAAATAAACATGGGAAAGATAAACTGCTAAAGTTTAAACCAAGTATCATAATGAAGAAGAATGGGAATTTAAGTGAATTTGTTGGATGACTTGTTCTTGGTGCCACATGGGCTTGCCTGAGTATTTCATAAACTTCACTGTACTCAAATGGCCTCACCAGAAAGCAGGTCAATTCAATGGAGCATCTTAGGGATCTGGTGGAATGGGAGTTTTTTTTTATTAATTTGTAGCTAACAAATCTACAAAAACTGAGTGATGTCATCATGTCACTTATGTTTCCTTTATCTTGTTGTCATGAAGAATTAAAGTAACTCTGAGGTCAAAATGGTTCTAACAGGGGTGCTAGTAAATCTTACCTAATAGTGTTTAATTTATTTTTAATTCATGAGATCATTAATTTTCTCAAAAAGATTAATAAGAGAAGAAAAAAGTAAATAAATGAGGAAAAAGGGAGAAAAGAAGAAAGATAATAAATGTTGCCAATGCTTGTTCATGTTTCAGTGAAACACACTGCAAAGGTGTATGTTCATTGAAACTGTTAGCCTTTTATTTTTAAACAGTAACAGCAACACTGTAACAGAACATTCCAAGGGACCATTTCAGGAAACTGTGTTCACCATAGCAAAAATCATAACATCAGAAAAATATTAGGTATTTTATGTGATATTGTATTCTGTTTGTTGTTCTGCTTAGTTTTATTTCAAAGCATTATCACTATAGATGAAATGAGTACCTGGGTTTGAGGAGTGATGTGCTTGTATCCCAACACTAAAAGAAGTACAATAAACGCACACTTACCAAATTAAATTGTTAAATGAACCTTTTCTTGTTCAACTAAAGTTTTTTGTCTTTTAAATTTATATGTAATATGTCCAAGTTTGGATAATGCTGCTGAGGTTTGGTCTCACGCTGATAATGAATCTAATTACTGTCGTAGAATTATTAAGGAATTAGCTAAAAAGGAAGCAAGAAATTAGTTAAAAAGTAAGACTGATGAATTGCCTGCCAACCGAAAACCTACAGCCTTTATACACAACAGCAACAGTTACTTATAACATATGCAAGTATCTTCGACACCATGAAGAAGCTGGTCTGAAGCAGACAATTTTACCTACATTGTTATGACGCAGTGCAGCATTGTGCTTTGGAGAGCTAAATTTAGCTGATAGCTGCTGGGATGGATTACTGAGAGGCTTGAAGGCGACGTGATATCTGGGAGGGAAATTACTTGAGCTTAATGAAGTACATAAGTCATTCCTCACATGCTGCCCACTATATAGCACACTCTCTCAATCTGTGAGGACAGTTTAGAGGGCACTACACATACTTGTAGAGGGTAATAGTTCATTTTCCTTGCAAGCTCCTCCATTGAGACCTCGTTTCAGCTTGACCCAGTTTGTGGAAGGAAAATTATGACTCAATCATTGCATTTAATAGCAATCCAATCATATATAGTATTAAAATATTTAATTCTGAGGTGGTGAGAGAAATACTCAGAGATTGAACATAATAATACAAAATATGTATAATATGAATAATGCTACATTTAAGTAAACTTAATTAAAAGTAGGAATAGCATTACACAACTCTTCTAGATTTTTTTTTTTAGATGTACGAGTGTTTAAGCAGGTTTTTACTGTTTAGACAGTAACTAGGTTAACCTATTTTATATGAGAGTTGATCAGTCTTGTTTATATAGCACGAAAAAACTAAGAATATCTTCATTATTCTGATATCTACTCAGATATATTTATTTTTAGGGATTTTTTTTTAAATCACTGCAACAGTCATAGCAACGTATTTTATATTGTAAGGTAATGTTCTAACAATATTGGAGAGAATCTCAATGATCCCCCGTAAGTACAGTTCTTGGCTGGTACGTAGTTATGTTCCAAGTGTTTTTCCGTGTTTTACAACCACTGGCTGTGTTTTGGTGAAGTAAGGCGATGCAAGCTGTGAATTGTTCCCCAACTTCCCGTAGCGTTGAATGTTTCGAAATCCTTTTCAAAAAAGCGTTTGTATCATCAAAGGCATCTCTGAGAAGCTAAACCCACAAAGGTTTTATCAGAGCACCAAAGAGGGTTAGTGTAGTTTTTCATAGGGTTAACCGTTTCCAAATGGTTGGGGTGGTAGATTGGAAGTGAAGGGCGTGCTCCTGGGCGAGAGAGGGGAGAGTGGATGAGAGAGCGGCCCTAATGCGGCATCTCATTACAACCTCTGTCAGGATCCCTCTATTCTACCATCAGCTCCCTTTAACTTGGTAAGAGCCCAACTGTCGTTTCGAGTGAGTGTGCCGCCAAAGAGGCATTTACAAATAAATGAAAAATGTCACATTTGATTTCACTCCTCTCGGACTGCGGCGCCTCAGCTTTGTCACAAACTGTCTTTGTTGTTCTGGTCTCTTGCAGGTCCAGCTCCCGGTCGCCGAAGATAGATTCTGGCAGGCTCAGGCCCTCTACTTCTCTCCCAGGGTAAGCTCGCAGACAATGACCTTCCCGTAATGTTGCTGAAACACTGATTCCTCCTTTTTTCCAGCTCTGCTTCTCTCATCCTTGTCCTTGAATGGCATGCGAGCGAGCAGGAAGTTGGAGCTGGTTTGCTATGACCGGGAAAATAAAGAGCTGGTAAAATGGCGTGGCATGTCGTTTAGGGAGAGTCAGCATGGTATCGTCTTTAACCCTTGGCTTCGTGGTTCGCCTGGGATGCCCTCGCTATTGCTGCTGCCGCCACCACAAAGGCGAGGAATTAAAGACACACTACACCTTTTTTTTGATCGCGTACGTTTGCTGAGAATATTTATTTCTTTAAATTTTGCCGAAAATTGTCGTTTGCTTTTTAGGGTTTCGGAATTGGGATATTTCTGCATTTTATTTATGACGCTTTATGGTGGCTTTTTTGTATTTATTGAAAGATTTTATTCCTACGCCGAACCGTATGTATTATTATTATCATTATTATTATTATTATATATCCGCACTGGCAATAACAAAGTCTATGATCATTATTATCAAAAACTCTACAAAATTACTGCGTTTCTATGAAGTTCCGAAACACGAAATGCAAAAATGTTTCGCTGAATCCTACGAAGAATGACAAATATTCTATCAAAATAAGCACAACGTCCTGTTTGCATCAGTGAATTTAATTTAGATTTCAAAATGACTGAATTCAAATCCCGAACGTTTACATTCTATAGTTCATTTAAACTCCTATTTTTTTCTATTGCATTCATTCATTTACTGTGCAGTCCAAGTGAAATATGAAGCCATTTTAGTTTCCCCATAGTGTTCTCCTTATTTATCGGTTTTGGTTTGTTTTTTTCCTTTAATCACTTCAAGGCATGATTAATCTCATGGACTGAATTCTTACGCAGGTTCAAGGCTTTCATGTAAGCTTCATGACACAGTAATCTGATTTTAGACACAAGCAACTGAGGTACAATGGTGTGTACTTTTCTATTTATAGAAATCTAAACGTATCCCACAATCCCTACTACAGATTTCAGTCAACAACACATCCTCAGCAGGCTAAATGCATCCACACAATATTGACATCAAACGCTGGCACTTCTTTAAAGCTCATTCGTCTGATGTAAAACAGCATATACGTATTGTTTGATGTTTCAGTGACGTATTACAAGGATCCATCAGCTCGCAGCGCTGAAGCAGCCAAATGTACGTTTTGTTGTGTAATATCATCATAACAAATGCCTTTTTCATTCATGATTCACTTCCTTTTAGCCTGCGTTTGCAGTTGCCTCAAAGGAAACAAGCTGGACGTTACAGCCGCTTCAGATTTCACGTCATGTCGTGACACAGTCATATCCTGAATACTTGTCTAAAGAATGTATATATCTATGCTTTTACAAGATGTCCTAAGGGTATATTTTTACCGTCTTCTGTTAGTGCTCACAGATCTTTGAACAATTATTGGACAAGAAGTGCACTGTAGAGAAAACACTTTTACTCACCTGCTGCTGTCCTTAAGCGTCGCAGTACTGCAATCGGTGTATGCTCCTCAGTGAAGTGCCATTTGTAGCTTGTTGGGTTTTTTATGGGGTACAAATGCCCCATGCAGGCTTTCTGGAATGGGCTGTTAAGCCTCTTTAGTAACACTTTAAAGAGTGTATGTAGAGGGTGGGATGTCGTAAGGAAGGGGGTATGGACAGCCTGTTAGAAGATCCTGAAGGCAGGACGCCTCTGCATTTAAAAGCTGTTAATGATGCATGTCGCTCACTGAGGAATCAGTGGACCGCAGCCACCATGTTTCTCAGACTAAACGTACGTGTGTGTGTGTGTCTGAGTAGGACACCTGTTGTGCTGTCTGTAGCAGACCTTCCCTTTGGGAATCAGGATGAATAACAACAAGAAAAGTCTACTGCTAAATAGAAGCAAACCAGTGTAGTTACTCCATTATTGAAGTAGCTAAGTTCAAGAGTGGTTGATGGGGAAGTTTGTTATGGCTTCAGATCTTGATCTTATGGAAGATTCTTATTTGCAATTTAGTAGCAAGTGGCTCTGCTGTTTTGCATTTCTGTTATCTGTTTGCGCAAGAAGTGTAAATGGAGCTGCCTTTAGCTTTAACTCATGATTCTAACCAATCAGAACTGTCCAAATTGTAGAAATAATGTGAAACCTGAACACATGTCGTCTGAAGGCTTACTAGAACTGGCTATTCATAATATCCTGTACTTAACTGTTGCTGTTGTTCACAAAGATAAAAAATGACCTTGGGAGCCTGGATAGAGAAAGGATTATCTTTCAATAAACTTCAGGGGGAATGTGATTAGAAAATATGCACTTAAACAGTGAATTCATGTTTGCAATCATACTTTAATTATGATTTTTTTTTAATTGCATATGTAAGGTTTCACCTGACAGATGAAAGAAGTGAATTATTTAACGGGTTAATAGTTAAACAGGTTTAAAGAATAGGATTTGGAAAATTAATACTTTTGGTGGCTTCAAAAGAAAATAGTGATTTACAGCTTATATTACAAACACATACCCCCTGGATGTTCACAGAAGACAACACTGACCAATGATAACAGGATTTCTTCTGTCGCACAAAAAACATACACAGAACATTCAGTCAGAGGAGTGTGGCCATGGCTTAGGAGGTAGTGAGTCTGTTAATAGGAGGACTGGTGGATCTCCCAATCATGAACAACCCTCACTAAATTGAGATAATCTGTAGGGTTAAAATCTTACCATGTACAATCAGGTTGTGGATATGACCACTTCTATAAAAACAGCTGTTACCTCTTGCTAGCTGTCAAGCTTGGTGGTAATGAAATGGTATTGCTGCTTAACGTGGTTCTAAAAGTTGTCTAACCTTGAGGAGCACTTAGTTTTTCAAAGGACTGCAAAGACTTTTTTTACATGACTGTTATGTGTATACACTTTCCCTGATATAATTGTTTAGACAATTCAGACTGTCCTGGAAATGAGAATCACATACAAATCCCATTAAAACAAGAGCTGAATTTGCAGGGTGCAAAATATTTGCATAGTATGCTGCTGCCAGCATTGTCATCTTTAGTGTTGATAAAGAAAGATTTGGTAAAAGACACAGTTAATGAGTGTCAGTACAGTACAACATGGTCTGTGTCCTCTGTGTTGACAAAGACCTTGGTCAGTTGCACTCAGCTGGAGGTGTGTGTGTCTAGCTGTCTGTCCGTGCGTGCGTGTGTGTTTGTGTTTGGCATATGAATGATGAGTTCTATTCACTCAAGGTGACTTTTTAGGAGTCATCCATTTCTCCAATCACTGCCTCCTATTACTTGCTCCAGTGCACCACTTAGGCTACACACAAGCAATCATGGGCTGTTATCTGACTTTAAAGTATACTTCATCCTATACTGCAGACAGACTACATATAAGGTTATACATTTACAGGGTGTTGGGGACCAGAACTGGTGCTTATTTTATATAATCTCTTAATTTATTAACTTCAGAAATTTTAGATAAAGGGTTTCTAAACTGATTGAACAACAGAACTACAACAGCATGGCAGTTACTACAAATGAGCTTAAGGGATGTTTTCATTTTTATTCAGCATGTGGATTGATTTAATTATCGACTTGTTTGACAAAGTGTTACATGATCTTTTGTGTCTGCTCCCAGAGGGTTTACGATGACTGGCCCACTGCTGTACTGATGTACACTGTTCCACTCTGTGCTTCTTATCATTGCTGTTGCTAGCCTCACTGCTAATGTGTTTCACCACCAACTGTATCAGCATAACTGAGTCCTTGTGAGATTTATAGTTGCCTGTGCTGTAGAAGAAGAGGAGTATATGGATATTTAGCTCTCTATAAAAAGGTGTAAAGATTAAATGGAACAACTTTTAAAAAGTTATTACAGCAGTGGCTGGTGGTAAAGTTAAAGAGTGGAGGAAGATGTGTGTGTGTTTAGGTGGGGGTGGAGCAATCCTCTTTGCCTGTGTCAATTTCTACAGTCATTGGTGTCAATGCATGATACTGCATTACACAGTAGCTGTGAACACAGTGGCTTTTGCTGATGAATGGACTTGGCGCTTCAAAGTTTCTATCTCCAAGGGGTATTTTGTCATTTTTCATTGAGGTGTTGTTTAGTGGATTTTGTATCTGAAGTCTTCATATAAAGTACATATACAAGGGTTTTAGCTATCTACTGAGCTAGGAAGAAGCTCTTTCATCAAAGGTAATGGGAGTAGTCTTCACCAGTTCTTACTCAATCCAACACCATTTCAAAACAATGAAAACAAGTTGACTCAGGCAAGTACACTGTTAATGGTAGCAGCTTCCAAAGCACATTAGCTGGGAACATCACTAAATGCATTAAATGAATGCCTACTTAAATTCCAAGTGCATGTGCTCATAATCATTAAGTATCTTGCTACTATACACCAACTCTTTTTCTGTTTGCTTACCCAGGAACTCCTACACATTCAGGAGCTGATCAATCAAACCTGGCACCCAGGTACCGCTAAAGGTTTTTATTTATATTGCTTGCAAACATGCAACCACCTCCCAATGACCTAAAATGACCGATTTGTAGCATTTATGCACCTGCAATACCTTATAAATGTGATTTTCATTTTCTAAAAATAATATTTAATTTATCAAATCTACCATATTTCTCATTTAATATCTACCACCCCATGTTTTTTCTTAGTGTGATTTATCAGTTTGCCAGCAGTACTAACAGAACAAACAAAACTGTAGCATTAATGACTGACTCCTGGCATTATTTAGTTGAGGTTTTTTTTTAGTGGTGTCAGCGTTAATCTTGTTAAAATGACGTTAACGCCATAACCTCATTACGCCTTAATGAGCTAACCCCGCTACGGCTTTGACGCCGTGCAGCCCCACGCACAGGGCGATCCGCGTTAAATCGCTAACGGAGATTTGCCACCTTAATGCGGTTATGGTGTTAACGTCAGATTAACACTGACAGCACTAGGTTGTTTTTTTTTTGGTTTTTTTTTTAATGGGAAATTGTTTCATATTACGAGTAGGGCATTTACAGGTATGTTTCACTGACTTTACTTACAGACTGTAATTTTACACAGAGAGTATGTGCAGATGATGATGATGATGATGGAGTGATGAAATTGGAGGAGGTAGAATATGTGATAGCCACCACAGTGACTCTACTTCTTCACTGCAGTATTTTTACACACAAAAATAAAAAGTAATATTATACTCGATCCTACTGAAAATCTTAAATTCTATTTTATGTTTAACTTGTATTGATAGTGATTTTGTCAGGTATCCTTGTTAAAATGGTGAAAAGTACACACATATTCATGCCTGAAAGTGAGGAAAACAAACTTTTCTGTTATCATCCTGCATTCCTCTTCTGTGAACTCCACAGCTGACCATGAGTGTTAGCAGCATACAAGCCGACCCTCTTGTCTATGCTGGAAGAGGAATGAGGAATGTGACAGGGTGATGACAAAATACTGAGTGTCTGGTAGGGCATAACCCAAAACACCTCACCTAGGGTGCTTCTAGGACTATCCAGTCTTGTCTTATCTCAAAATACTGGAATAATTAGGTCTGACCTCAAACTAATGGTTTAAGACAAAATTATGATTTACAGTCGTTCTGACTTTCTTACCACAGAGTAAAATCTGCCTTGCAAATACTGTGCATGGTTTATTGTACATTTGTGGCTTCAAAAAGGATTGATGGAAGTAAATCATTCTTAAAATGGTACAAGCCAGGATGTTAATATTATCCTGGCTTGTAATAATAAACAGACTGTGATTAAAGGTATACGATAACGTATTGTATTTATATACTGGGAGTTTCTAAAAGTGTTTGTCAGATACCCAAATCACTTTGTCTGGCTCTATGCAAGGAGTCCCATTTCTACTCTGAGCCCCTTACAAATGGCCAATCTCGCCACCTTATCTTTAAGACTGATCCCCTATCGCCTCTCCTTGGGTGGTGGGCCTGCAGGCCCATGGCAGTTTGGAGCACACACCCTAAATCACATGTAGCATGACAGAATACAATATTCTATAGTTGCCTGGTGCCTTCGTTTACATTCTTTAGTTTTACCAAGAGCCTGATTCACTTAATTGAGGTGGAAAAACAGTGACAGAGTGTTTAATGGTGTCGGGTGTAATACAAATTTTAAAAATTATTTGGAACTGCTAAGAATTGCTGATATTATTAGGATATATGATTTTAGTATTCTAAGAATTGAAAATTGTTTTTGCATTTATGGACTGTTATCATTTCCACATTGTGTTGTTTGATTTTTAATTGTTTTGACTTCTGTCTTGTTATAAGTAACATACAGAAGTTCACAAAAAATTCTGAACAATAGCGCAGTATATCACTGGACAAAAAAATTTGGGGATTTTGATTTTAAATCCAATATAAAAATAAAATGACAGATTAGTGGCTATTTCCTGTTACTTCATTAATAATTTATTGCACATGTTTTGTGTTACTCTTTAAATTGACCTGAAAAATACAGTAAAACAATTATGAGTTAACAATGAAAACCTGAGGCTACAGTCCCATGTACAAATCCATATCTCAATCCTAGAACACACATACGATCTTTTAGTTTTTTATGTATAAAGATGAAAAGATAAACCCAAACCCACCAAATCAGTGGCTTGTAGCACAATCACATAGAAAGAAAAAGGGATGTTTTAGGTTGGGGTTATCTCTTGTCTACAGATAATGGATCAATCTTTATAATGCAATTAATGATACAATTGAAATTGTAACCTAATCACAGAATTTAGTACAGTAATTGAATACTTTACTTTTTTCAGTTACACAGTAATATGATTACAATAATTCATTGCTTTAGAATTTGTTACAACCAGTGCTGGTTTTGACAGTTTCACAACTGCATTTCATATTTAATACAATTCCAATTCATACAATCTCAAAATTTGTAAAAATGTGAATAGTTTAGATGGAGTAACCAATCAAAATTGGTACATACTTGAATTTGGGGGATTTTCCCAAAACTTTGAGGTCAAAATAAAATTTTCTGTTATCTGGCTCGAGTTAAGAACTTTAGGTCTTAGAACTCATCCTGTAGAGTATCATTAAAACTAGAAGCAGTCATAAAACCTAGAATGATTCGACTTTGCCTGCTATCCGCTACAAGGCACCTCCCTCCTCCCTGCTAAAAATTTCCATTCTTACTCGCATGTGTGTGCGTTTGCAGTGTCACCACTAACCTTGACATAGCGCAACGAGGAAACATCAAATTGTGTTTGCAGCTGTATCTATGATCATTCACAGGGTTTTGTACTGTAAATCTGTGCCAAAGGGGTCAGTCTGTCAGCTGGGTGCTGTATAACATCTCCAAGCATCTGATATAAGTATTTGCTTCAAAATAACTACCACTATAAACTGTTGTATTATGACATTGTGAGCTGTTTGCTGGCCACAACAACACAATCATCACTCACCACCTACCCCAGCTTGACAGATTTGGCTCTTTGAGACTTTGTCCTCTTCTGATGTTCAAATGGTTAAATTTTAAGAAGTGCACAAAAATAGGCATGCTGGAAGTCAGACACAAGGAGACGACCTTGACAGGGATATAAGCCAAATTTAACCCTGGAGAACCCACGGGGTCCGTAGAAAACCAATGGGGTCGGCTCTGACCCCATGGGTTCTCCAGGGTTAAATCATGTTTGTTTTTCACTCTTAAGATGGTCCACATGGTACACATACAGATATTGTGTGTGTGTTTGTGGAACATGGGAAATTTTCATCATGTCTAGTGTGACTAAATTGCATAAATATGCTAGATGTACAGATGCATTTTGCAGAGGAACAATGGTAATGGCTTGATAAGATGACTATGTGAGCCTGTTGAAAATTTTGTTTCCAGCTGCTGGAGACAGTAGGGGTTGGGAATGCTGATTTCATCCAGTGTTAGATGAGCCAGTTATTTAGTTCACGGGTCCTGAAAGTCAGGTGAAGGTCACACATAACTGACAAATAACCTTGAGAGGAGCCAGTGAGCTGGCACATGGTTAGTGATGTAATCAACATAAAACCAGTGCTATAGCTAAAAGTGCACATCCAACAAAGGGCAATACCACAACAATGTGTGTTCGGTCTGAGCTTCGTGAATCCACTAACACGATACTCTGTGCCATCATCAACCACAGAAATGTGGTCAATACAGTCAGCTGAATGACCTTTCAAATATAAATAGAATCTGACTAATTCATTGCAATTGTAAGGGTTGCTTTGTCAATATATTTTCAGCCAGAATTATAATGTATTCATCCAATCATCATCAAGAATGATAATTGGAAATATTGCCTCTTTTATGTGGGTAATTAAAAAACATCTACAAAATGCAAAGGATGCAAATTTTGTTGTGTCCTTTAAACATTTGACTTATGTCATATTTGTAATGCTTTGAGGATATCTAACACACAAACCTATTGCAGTTGGAGCAAAACCCCCACCTCCACTTAGACAACCTGGACCTTTGGAATCAGATTTGAAAGGCCCCTCATTAATAGACCTAATAGTTTTGCACAAGGCCACTTTTTTCAGCTGGATGTGAAATGATATTAAATGGACTATGAAACAAGTTAATTTGTAGTGAGAAACATCAGTGCAGAAATTTATGGTAACTATAGTACTAGTCAGGTTAACTAACCTGTTTAGCAGAACAGCACTGGGGAAAACAGGAAGTAGGCAGAGACTGGAGCTATATCCAGTTTTGTAAATATGCTTTCTCATACTTGAAACATTTTTATTTAAAATGCTGTTATTATCAGATGCTCTTTGACCCTATTTTTGATAAGCGACTCCTGCTTTGTAGGCACATACAGCCATTGCTGGAATATCAACTTCTCCTGCAGGCTTTGTAGCACTGAATTAGGCTTTCCATCATCTGGAGAGACATGCATGTGTAGCTGCATTTGTAGAGCCACCAGCAGCAGCACCCTTTCACTGACAGACTTGTCACTGAACAAAGTTGGTAGTCAAGGGTTATATTTCACATTATATGTGGATATAAAACCAAGAGCAGGGTCAGAAGTTGTTGCAGTATTTTAATTTGAAGAACAAAATTGCAACCTAACATGCAAGTATTACTTATTGTAATGTTTATGAGAATTTTCTTTTCCTCACTATCAGCTTTCACTGTGTTTAAGGAAGCCATACTTCAGTGAGCTTTATGTATTAGATTCTGTATTGGACATAAAAGCAATTTCTGTCTCCAAAATGGTTAGGAATAGTCAAGAAAGCATTCTTTGTCCCCATGTATGAAGCGCCCATGTAGAAATGCACTAATCTCCTTCCCGAAAGGTTAGCCCTGCATTTTAATTGTCTCTGACATTTCCCACCTAAACTGCACACAGGGACAGGCCATGCAGGTTTCACGGGCAGTGTGGAGGCTTGTAAACGTCTTTTGACAAAGTCCTTACATTTTAGTGTCTTTCTCATGGCTCTGTCAGTTTACTGAAAGAATTGGTCAATGAATTTTATCTTTGTGTATTGAATTTGGCTTTTTTAAAGTGTCTGGTGTTATTGCATAGATATCTTTAAACAGTTTTTTCCTGTCTTCTGGTTTGATCTGTGTACCTTCTGCATGTCACACCCATCCAAGTGCTTGTTGGGCTCTTCAAGCACCCTTTCCTTCCTGTGCTCTCATTCTCTTTCTCTATCAGTTTCCCCTTTCTACCTATTCTCTTATCGACCTTATCACATCCTGCAATGATACATAACTCAGCAGCACACCTGTGATCCGTGACAGCTGAGCCCCTGGCCTGGTGCAGTGCTGTCACTCAGCTAGCTAACTGCCATTAAACAGCATGACCCTGCCGCCCCATTAGGCTTGAGTCAGATGGGAGTGTCAAAATATTCCCCCATGCACCTTGCTGTTTGGCACTACTGTGTAGATGTGGTCTGGGTGGAATTAGCTGTGAGCTCAAGAGCCTTTTTAGTTTACAGTTACACTTGCAGTTACACTTATAATAATTTATATAATGTGTGTTTGTGTGGATGTATGTTTCTATGTATATTGTTTTTCACTGCCTCCCTATTATTCACTATTGGCTACCCCTTATATTTAAAAGACTAGAAAAGCTAGTAGATCTTCACCAAAAACTAATAACTATAGTCATAAACAACGCCAAAAATAATGTAAACATTTTAGAAATAAATGTTTTAATAAATAAATGCTTCTAAAATCCATAGATTCAGTTCAGGTACATTTGCATTGTGGCATCCAGTCAAGTCATTTCATGGACGTCACATAAATTTGTGCCTGCTATGAAAGTTGCTTCGTGTCCTGTTTGCACACATCATTAAAATGCTGCAAGTTTTAAACGAGTTTGTATAATTTCTGCAAATTAAGTCTGTGTCAGTGTGCATTTCTATCACCTAGTTTTTGCATATGTAAAAGGATGTGATAGATTAGATAATTTTGAACCAGCACATTTTATTGCTGCAGCCCACATGAGACGGCTTTTGCATTTTCCTCTTTCATAATGACTGACCTTGACTCTTCACTAAGTAAGCTTCTAAAAAAAGAAAGAGGGAGTGGAAAAATATTAAATCCACTTTCAGGGGATGCCAGTTTAGCTCAGTGCGTTGAGTGGGCGACCACATGCCATACGGCTGAGAGCGACCGGCCTGGGCTCGAGTCCGACCAGCGGCCCCATTTGTTACATGTCTCCCCCTCTCTCTCTTTCCCTCTGCTTTCCTGTCAGTCTTCACTGCCTCTATCAAATAAACCTGTCATGGTCCTGAGTCTGACTAGTCAGTGTTTTGTGTTTCCTTATATTTTTCTAGGTGCTTGTTTATTCTGTTTTATCCTTTAAGGTTTGCCATTTGTTAGGGTTTTGTTCTGTGCCTGCCTTCTCCCACTTCTGTGTTCCCGCTGTCTGTCTATGGTGTCACACGGTCTGCTTTTGAATCTGTCTGTTTAGCTCAGTGTCTTGTTGAGTTCTCTGTGTCTGCGAGTTTCCTGTTTTATTCTGAAAGTATCTGTCTCATGTGAGTGTTCAGTTTACGTTTCCCCTGTCCCGTCAGCTCTGATTTCTCCCGGGTGTGTTGCCCTCCTGTCTCTCATCCCCTTGATTACTGCTGTGTGTATTTAAGCCCTGCGTGTTCTCCTGCCTGTTGCTGGTTCGTCTGCGTTCATGTCCTTCGTCTCCCTGAGTGATTTCCCTTCATCTGTCTGCGTCTCTCTGTTCCTCTCCACGTACGGTTATCACTTCAGGTTTGCTTTTTAGTTTTCCAAGTTTGGGTTCTCCGTTCTGTTTCTCGCCTCCCCTGCCTTGTGTATTTGTTCCACCTCCCTTAATAAATTCTTCTCACTTCAGAAGTACCTGCGTTTTGGGTCCTTAAATAATTCCACACGGCTCGCCTCGACAGCCGTGACAAAACTTTAAAAAGGCTACAAAAAACATATTTCAGGGGTTTCTGTCTGATTGGCAAGCAGAGACATAAATACCATGTCACATTTGACCTCTGACCTCTCGTGAAAATAAACCAATATAGAGCCATTTCTTACTGCCATTGTTTGTATTTGCCACATACATGCAAATAGAGAATGACATTCCCATTATCATTATTATTACTATTATTATTATTATTACATAATAAGCCTGAGTTATTCATGTCCAGTTATTTACAAACCAGTATATATCACTATCTATTGTCTATTACTTAATTCTGCATAATGTCTTTCTAATCAGTGTAAACATCTGTCATGGTACCCCTTATATGAATTTTACTGTAGTGTAACTTATTAATCTGTCTTTAAAAAGAACAAAGAAAAAAATGAATATATAGAAAACAGAATAATATTACTTTAATAATAAATGCTGACCAAACAGTGAGCTGCCTTGGTTTGCACTCTTATATTGCTTCTTGTTCATTATGTTATCTTTCTTTCTTTCTTTCTTTTTAATCTCAAAGTTGAATTTGTTGGCCTTTTTTGTGCCTTAATATTTGACATTTTGGTTTTCTTAATACACATTCATAACGAGCATATTACTAACACGCATGTAAAGGTAATACAGTAAGATATACATATGACCTCATGCTATGATTCCATGCCCTGTGCCCTTTTTCCTTTAATAGTAACAGCTACTAAAACAGCAGCAGTGACAGTGTGTTAGTTAACCAGAGGTTGCTCAGTTTGCTCTTATTTGTTCATAGCTGTATTTATGTAGTGTAACATTTATTATGAATATGCAAATTAGCTGTTCCACATTCATTATTACCAATTACTCTCTTACTTGGAGGTAATTAGCACTGATGATGACATGCTACCCTTTACTGTCACCTTGTGTTGTGGTGAACGAGGTTGATGAAATAAGTGGGCTATGATATAATATTGCTATGCTAATGTAAATTTAGTTTGCAAAATAGCAGCACCACCTAATACACATGACTTCAGCAGGAGTTATTCTGTGAGAGTCCTTGTTCCACAGATGCAGGGCAGTTCATTTAACTGAGGTCACATCATGTTTGCACACTGTTGGTGAAAGACCTCATCCTTAAGGTGTAAGCAGAAATCCTGTAGTTATATTAAAAAAAGTAAAATAATGGTTAAAGCAAGTAAACTTTCATTTGCTGTGAAACTGCATATAAAGATGACCATGACCAGGATATTTTGCTTTTACTTAAAATAGTATGTTAATGGTATGTTTTCCTACAGTAGTTTGAGTCTTGTGCTAATTAAGGCTGATTCTGACTTCCTTTGAACTGGATGCATAGAAATTAAATTCTGTGAATTTTAGGTCAAAGTGTTTTTTGTTTGTTTGTTTTCAAATATGTTGAATAGGTCCTTAAATTAGCAAAGCTCAATAGGGATCTAAACTTTCTAAATTTCATTAAAAAATTAAATTGATGGGGAGGAAGAGACGCTTGATAGAGAAAAATGAGAAGAAGACAAGCTGCCTTTTGAGATCTGCAGAATGCAAAGCAGGGCTTCCACCAGGAAAGTTGTTTGACCCAGCACTGCAGGGGGCTTAACTGAGCACTATCCAGCTGCAATACATCATTCTTTTTGACAAACTCAGTACAGCAGAGCTGTGTAGGTGCTGCTTTCAATGCATCAGACACTGCTGCTGATGTAAGTAGAGAGACAGATGATCAGCTAATGGTAAACATTATGATTTCACAGAATGTAGCATTTTTTTATTTTATTTTTTACTACTTTTTAAGTTCTTAATGCCTCTAATCACTTTTGCTGACTCTTTTTCTGCTAAATTGGTAATAGTAGTACTATAGTTTTTTTTTTTTTGAAGACACTCACCACCTTATTTTTGGGAACTGACACACATCTTGGGGGGAGGTGTGTCAGGTTGTCCATCTGGAGGAAAAAAATCTGCCAAAACAAACATGTACAGCTGCCTGGTGTAAAATGTATTAGTAGTAGTAATAACATATGCAACTTAGCCTGGTTAAAAAGCACAAAAATCTTCACATTATAAAATCCCTAATCTTAAAATAACAGCTATTGCCAGATTAGTAATTCAACTGAAAACATGCACACATTGCCCTTAATTTATAATACCTGTACCTGTAGTATATAACTTTAAGACAGTGTATTTAGAGTCTGAAAGCAAAAGGAACCTTTTTAACCTTTTCTAGCAGGGTCTGAAACATCTGTTTAAGAAGGTGTCTAAGAATCTCTTGAATTCACCTCACTTTTGTGGAACAAATCCTTGGTTCCCTTTAATTTTACTGGTTTAAAATTTAAGTGTTAGGGCTGACACTAGAGCCTCGCACAGTGTTCAGCTGTCTAATGCTTAGTACACAGTGCACAAAGGACAGATGATGATGTGTAAAAAGTACAGCAAGAGGCAACATACAAGATAATGGATAGAGAGGAAGAAGCACTAATTATCTCTGTCTCTCTTCCACAGCATGTCTTTATACTGTTTTCCTTCTCTCACCCCAACCGGTCGCAGCAGATGGCCGCCCCTCCCTGAGCCTGGTTCTGCCGGAGATTTCTTCCTGTTAAAAGGGAGTTTTTCCTTCCCACTGTCGCCAAAGTGCTCATAGGGGGCCATATGATTGTTGGGTTTTTCTCTGTATCTATTATTGTACAATCTACTGTACAATATAAAGCGCCTTGCGGCAACTGTTGTTGTGATTTTAGGGCTGCCACGATTTGTCGACTAGTCACGATTACG
>NW_024582615.1:795889-799607 GCF_018398535.1 Haplochromis burtoni | reverse complement strand
AAATAATCGGTGACTAGTCGACTATCAAAATAATCGTTTGTGGCAGCCCTATGTGATTTGAATTGAATTGAAATTGAATATATGGTTTTGTGTCTAAATTAGCAGCAGTATGAGTAGATGTGTGGCTCCAAAGCTTTAAATTCTTAATGGCAATGAAGGACACTTTGTATTTGCATCACAAGTTTCGTAGTATCCCGAGTTTGGACTATCATGGGGTCGAGACTAATGGCATAGGTCAGCGGTCCCCAACTTTTTTTGCGCCACGGGCCGGTTTATGCCCGACAATATTTTCATGGACCGGCCTTTATGGTGTTGCGGATAAATACAACAAAATAAAACTAGTACCGGTACCGAAAAAAAGAATTTTTTCATAACACACGTGAAAAGACCAAGGAAAACCGAGTAAACGATAAAAACGATAACAAAATAACCCTGAAAAATATACATTTCACACCTGAGCCTCAACTCTCGCGGCCCGGTACCAAACGACTCACGGACCGGTACCGGTCCGAGGCCCGGGGGTTGGGGACCGCTGGCATAGGTAACAAATAAACTGTTGAAGATACTTGGCACTGATTAGATCTGAAAGAAAATTACAAAAATGACTTTTCCGATTCCATTTTGGCCAAGAAAAGCGTCAGTTTCACAAAGCTCAGTCAAAATGTCACCTGAAAGTGATATGGCCTGAAAGCTCAAGTTGCTATATCACAGTGGCTTTGTGGTAGAGGTAGAACCCAAAAGCAGGGCTCAGAAACTCAAGGAGTAAACTAATAGGTGGTTTTAATTAAACTAAAATCACATGCAAGTAACAAAACTAGAAAATTCAAACCTTTGACAAAACAAGGAAAACATATTGCAAGGGAGGACACAACCATGAGGGAAAACGTTACAGAGAACAGAAGGAAATGCAGACAATAGGTATGTCCCAATTCATAGGAGGCATCCTTCGGAGGACCCGGCCTTCACGGTCTATGTGGGCTGGGTCCTTGGAAGACCGAGAAGGCCGGAAGTGCAAGGCTGTGAAATGGGACGATCTAGCCTTCAGATTTGCATCACCAGCTGTCTCGGTGGAGTTCAATAAACTCAGCCGTCTGCTCCTCACTCGCTAATATATAACATGACATTGGAGTAAATTCTCGACCATTTCACACTTCTGTTTAATCAGTTTTCTGTAGAACTTTAATCTCAGCCAAACAGATTTACTCACGAACAAATAAAACACTGAAAAAAGCCAAACAATAACATTTTTAAGATAATAAGTAATTTCTATATCACATTTAACCTGAGTAGCAAAAGACCGCAGGGGTCTGAAAACGATCTGCAGGGAGTCCGGTATTCTCGTCGGCTCTAGTGAGGCTCGACCTCCCAGTTTGCTATCAAGCTGGTGGGTAACAGACATCTCCGACAATGTCGGAGCACTTTTGCAAATATGTGATGTCTTCATAAATCAAGCAGATACACAGCTACATTCCCACCTAAAAATATGTTAAAAGTTTATTTTGTGAACCCGAAAGAGTAATATTACAACTAGGTAGCTGACCCCATTGTTGGAAACTGGAATTGGCTGGGCCGTGCTATGAATTCTGGGACAGGTTGGGCCTTGAAGGATATACCCGACCCATCCTTTAAATTTGGGGGAAATGAAGGACTCATTTGTCGGCCGAATTGGGACCGCCTTCGTCGCCTGGCTGTGACGTAATCGGCCTTCAAATGCAGCCTCAGGAGGATGCTGCCCCTGAATTGTGACTTACCTAATATATACACAAGGAGCATAATGAGGGAACAGGCTACAGGGTGGAACACAGCTGACACTAATCTGACTGATGAGCCAGAGGAAGCAAAACTGATCATAATACACATGAAACAGACGACTATCAAAATAAAACAGGAAATGCAAACCCTGAAACCATGACTAAGAAACCTGGATGAGAGAAAACAGACACACATGACTGGGAAGGCAGAAAGACAAGGAGAAAAGACTCAGGAAAACAGACCCAAGACCACAATAATATAAATAGAATAATCCTTTACCAAATTTCCCCTTGTGGGACAATTAAAGTACTCACTATTCAATAACAGCTGAGCAAAAGTAAAAACAGTACAAAAATGAACCAGTTGCAGAAACTATTCCAATAAGGAGAGATGATAAGAAGGAATTGAACATGATTTATTTATATTATTGGCTAACAATGTATTGCTGTATGTTTTAGAAGCCGTTAGAGTGATGTGCAGAACTTTAGCTGCTTCTCAGTTTTGCAGGTTATCTTTTAAGCATCAGAAGTAATTCCTTTTATCCCAGCAGCAGATATCGAGCAGCCATTACCCAAATCAAGCAATAGGAAGTAAGAAAAGTACTTATTTATTTTTAATTACACGAACAGGGCACAGTGTATTATGATACTGTTAAAGGGATTAGGAATATCACTGATACCCTCAATATATCTTTTTCTGCCAAGTCATTAACACATCTCTCTGCTGATAACATTATAAGCTCCAAAATATAAAGTGGAATTTACTTAATATATTTTTCTCTGTTAAATGGGGTGAACATGTAGCCATGTATGGAAGAAGTTTGTATTATATTAATTATCAAATTTTAGAAATAGACAACTTTTCATCAACAGGTGTGCTAGAATCCCACCAGGGATTGCATGGCTGTGCCCTGTTCGTGTAATTAAAAATAAATAAGTACATTTCTTTCTTCCTATTGCTTGATTTGGGTAATGGCTGCTCGATATCTGCTGCTGGGATAAAAGGAATGTGCCATAGTTACTCTCAACCATTTAATCCAGTGCTTGTGATTCCACCAGATGTGCAGCAAAGTGTTTCAGGAACATCCTAGAAGCTGCTCTCTGACCTGCATTCCTAAAAATGCATGACTAATCTATTTTTAACAGAAGCTGAATCGGCTCAGAGCCGATTACAAAGGCGGGGACTTGGATACAGTAATGGCATATAGACTCTGGTCAGTTTTCAGAATAAGAGACCCTGTGCAGGCTAGATGGTTGGGGGGAGGGGGCAAAAACATAAACATCTCTCTTTTGGCTGTCATAAAACTGTACAGTGGTACCGTTCCTGCCATCTATTTTCTAGGATCACAGAAAGGCTTAACACAATAAGGACAAGTTGTACAGTACACCCTGAACAGGGTGCACTTTCTCAAGAATGGCACACAGAGATGGACAACCATTCAGTCTTTTTCAAACCCATGGCTAATTTATAATCTGTAAACTGTTTTTGCATGGTGGAAGGAAGCTGACATACCCTGATGACACTCATACAGACATAGGGGGTACATAGGAATAACATGCAAACTCTACACAGCCCCAGCAAGCCCGTGCTGTGAGGCAACAATGACAAGCACCAGTGTATAATTGTACAGGTAATAGTGAATCCATAAATACATCCATTTACCAAAAACTGTTTGATGGCTCAAGTCAATAAATTTAGGCTCTGTTGTGGTTGCTGGTAATCATAGTCACTAACGTTATCTAAAAGCCTCCTAAAGTCAAAGCCTCTAGCTCTATCATTCTATCATTGTTGAAATAATTAGAATCCGATCGTTAAGTGATGATGTGACAAATCCTACTTTCGGGCCTAAAGTAGTCTGCGTTTAATATTTCTTTTGTGTTGTTAGCATGTTTAATGTTATGTATTTTCTTCTATTTAATCTCAAAAAGCTCCTAAAACAGTCAGTGATCACTGTTGACCTCCCTCG
>NW_024582615.1:764455-777492 GCF_018398535.1 Haplochromis burtoni | reverse complement strand
CCGGCGACTACCGATCCCTGCACATGTATGTACGGACAGTGTAGAGCCGTGGAGACCTGGCTTGTATGGTCTTATGTTGCTGACAAGGAATAAAGGTCTGTTGTTTAATTTAACTGACTGGCTCCGTGTTATCCGGCTAACCTCCACACCACATGCCCGCTGGACCGGCTAGCCGCTCCTTCCTCGCCAGACTGCTGTTACAACCTGCAGTGGAGTTTAGGTCCAGACGTCAGACTTAATGACCGGATTGTGAGCTACATCTTAAGCTTTGTTTTATATTCATGCATATCTAAGCATCAATCTTTTGTATAAATTTACTTCATTGTCAGAGTGGCTTGAATAAACATCCTTTTATGCATCCTTGTGTAAGAATTCAACTGCCCTTCAAAGAAAACATGATTTGCCCATTCTTGTCTATTTATCTTTACTCTGAAACACAGCAATGCATGTCTCAAGCGATGAAAGTCTCCCATGAGTAAAATATGTCCTAAAATTCCTTTTGGTGCACTGTATCATGCAGATTTAGCCAGTTTAGCAGTAGCTGGCGGCACCGTGATGCTAACTGTGGATATCTATATGGAATAAAAGAGATTATTAGGCACTAAGAAGATTGGCTGCTGAGAGGTATAATGTGGGACAAGCTTTTTCTCTCAGGGGCCCAGATAGCACACAGGGAGATGATCAATGGTAGAGGTAGAGATAGCACCATTGTTTAGAACAAGATTAGACAGATTAACACCAGTGGCTGTTTCCTCCAGGGCTGCTGTTAGGCGTTATTAAACCCTAAACACTAAAGCATCTCTACGTTCACTGAAGGGTTTTGCTTTAGATACGAGCCCCTCTCTTAAGGTTTTTCTGCTTTTTTTTTTACTTTCCCTCCTTACTTTTTTTAAAGTCTGAACATTTTCACCCATGGCGTCTCTTCATTTTTTTCATTATCTGACCCTCTCTAAGCCTACATTTAGCCCAGCTTACCTTCCTCTCTGGAGCACCAAATCCTCTGAAACAAGTTCAGAGCGGAGTAGATGGTTGAGACACACTCTTTAAAAGTGTTGCTAAATGTGCTTTTCCAGTAGCAAACGTATTTTTAAAGCATTCCAAAGAAAATTGAAAGTGGAAGGGGAGGGATCCTCACCCAACTAAATTGCCGGTGTTATCAGTTGGGCATTCTTTGACAAAAAAGGTGTATGGATTATTATTGTAGATATATCAAAGACTTTTTGTCCCTGCCCAAGCCTACCGATAGCCATCTGTACCCTCACAAGCCTGTCAATGCTGCTATCTGAAAAACACACACCACAGTATGATACGCACTAACAAACATACAGAGCAGATGGGAATGATTGCAGAGTGGAATAGAAGATATGTATTTGCTATTTTTGATATCTACTGAGACTGATAAAGAATTTTTGGTAGTAAATGTCACATGCAGTATACCGCGCACAGATGAATACACTGATGCTTTTCTACACTTAAATCTCTTTTCCTGCAGGCCCAGCATTTGCTGTTCTTTACTTCCCCAGACCCACTTCTTCACCATATGCCCTAAACATTTTCCACCCCTCTCCAGTCATCTGATTCCCAGCCACATGACACATCTGGCACTATTTGAACTACAGTAATCCCAAATGAATACTTACTATTTGATAGTGTTAGCACCGTCCCATTGCAAGTCAAGCTCTGCAGTTCCTGAAGTACTGGCCCTCATATTCTCAAGTATGGGCCAAATTTGCTTCCAATTGTTTTGTTTTTTTTCTTTTAACTAACTCACTGCTACAGGATTGGTAGAAACATACACTTCTGAGCATGCATCAGCTATAGGAGAATCCTTTTTTCTGTTTCTCTATGTCATGTGCAGAAAAATCAAATATAATTAACAGTCTCAATGCACAAAGAAGATAAGAGGTTTTTTGTGAACTATTATGGAACAGACGTCTGGCATTGGCAGGCTAACAGTACATTTGGTGTGCTTACAATTTGAAATACTATAATTTATAAAGATTTTTTTATTTTTTTTTATAGAAGATCAGCTCAAATAATTTATTTTTAGGGGACAGCACTTCAAAACACATTACCATGAAGTGGTTGTATTTATCCTGATGTGAAATAGCAGCTACTCAATAGCAGCTACTCTATCACATCTTACATTTTTATGATGGGGCCCCCTTTCATAATCTCAGCTCTGCTCTAATGTGTTGCCCTAATAAGCCTTAAATTGTCATCTTGGTTTGATTTAACTCAGCCATAATGAGAAATCTGCCTTTAGAATGACAGTAGCCATCCATTTATCCTCTCCATCTTTCTTTACATGGCCTCTTAACACCTCCCCCGGACTGTCCAAATTGAAGTTGGAAGAGACAGCGGGGTTGGATTGTGAAATGACAAAAATATATATATTTTCCTAGACAGAATATTGGGTTTTTCATCATTCATATTGTAGACTTATGAAAGGCTAGGAAGATTATTTGAAAAGTTTAATTCAAAGAGTTTTTTGCAATAGATCACTAATGGGTTTGGTAAAATATATTTATGAGTTTTGTGACCGTGTTGACTTGATGGAAGTACAGAGTGAGGGCAAAGTCTAAAGGGATAATTTGCACAAGGAAAAGGTCTTTTGTGCTCACCAAGCATCACTCAATCTCCATTTTCCTCATGTCTCCAAGTGCATGTCAGAGAATGAAAGTAAAATGAAAGCAGACCCATTTCCATTCAGGCTTTGTTTGGTTTGTGACATCTTTGTTAGGCCTTTCTGTTTCAATACGAGTATGCCACAGAGTCTTCCTGTAGAATAGCGCCTCAGAACCTGCTGTATTTCTTAAACCAGAATGCATTACCTGCACTTTACTTTTCTTTTGTTGTGACATGTTACATCTTTGGATGTCATTAAAATAACATTGTAACAATTCCAATTTACTTCTACTTTCTACATCATAGCACATTTCTGAACACAAGTATGTAAATGTGGCATATAGACTTAATAGGAGATGTCCTTTTTTATTAAAAAAAATTGTTACAACTATTCACAATTAAGTAAAAGTAAATCAGTCTCACCATAATTAAATCTAGCAAAGGATTATGGATTTATAAATGATAAAAGACAGCAGTATTTCTCCATATTCAACATTTGAGTAGACCAACAAATATATTTAAAAGCATTTTTAGTGAAGTTAAAAAATCTCACACTATATTCACTAAAACTAAAATAAATGTGTGAATGTGTCCTGTGAAAGAGTGTGTGGAGAATAGAAAGTATGTGTTTCATATACAGCATGAGCACAGATTTTAGGTCAAAAGAATAGATAAAGTGAGTGCTTAGTTTCCTTTTTGAATGTTGTAATGCTTAATGTTAAATCAAAGTATATGTGTGTGCTCTGTGTGAGATGGTGATGCAAAAGAGTTTTTATGAAAGATCCTATTTCTGTGTGAAGCATAAAATTAACTTAGCCATAGAACTAACTGTACAGACCCTTAACTATAAACCAGATCACAACAACGTAGACTACCAAGGGCTACCATAGGATTTAGCAGTTGGGGGAACTAATCTCAAGTGTAGTGATGCCACATAAGGAAAGGATTTACACTAGTAGATTTTATATTTTATTTATATTTCACTATAATTGCCATCATCACTTTAAACATCACTAAATTTTATTCTTTGCCAAAACTATTTTCATTCAATCTTGGAATTAAGCTTCAATTGTTTTTACAAGATGTTTCACAAAAACATAATTCAGCAACAAATATATGCTTCCAATATCTGATTTAAAAAGCTGTGAAATTAATTATGACAAGTTGAGTCTAGTTTATCAAATTTCAGGAATGTGTTGAAGGTGCAATAATGTGGGATGTATTTCATTTCTTATTACTGAGCAAGTTTTTCCATGCCATCAGTCTGCAGCACAAAAAAAATTAACTAATTCACCAGTAATTTACATTAATCTTCCTATCACATTCGACTTCTCTTTAACTGAACGCTGTTCTGGCCCACTTAAACTCTTGATAACAGCCTATGAAATGGAAGTGGTTTATTGGTGTCCTGCTGTGCTGGATGATAAGCCAGTGCTGGAGTAACAGTGTAGTTTTTGACATTTCACACTAAAAGATCAGTTTAAATCATATAAATGAGGGGAAAAAACCAACATCTGTTCCTTGTTGTTCCTCATTGGGATTGAGCAACACCACAATGAAAACCCACTCTGTAGTTGATCTGTCCTTCAACTGTGTCTCCATGATGGAGTGGCTGTAACTCAGGAGTTGGAGCAGTTCATCTGCTAACTGGAAGGTCGGTGGTTTGTTCCCTGTATGATTGGGCCAAGAAGGCATGTTGTAGAAAGTGCTTTGAGTCCCCAAGTAGAGGAAAAAGAAACTACATCACTCCAGCCACCATGATCCAACTGAATTATTTTTCTTCTCACATGCTGGCAACTTCAGCTGTGCAACTGACCACTCCTGGACACATTGTGTTTACATCAAACATGCAAGAATCTGTTTCTTTCATCTGTTGAAATCTCCATCTTAATGCATGGTGAATGATATAAGTGTCTCCAGATTCGGAATGGGCATTTTTATGCCTAGTCTTAATCTAATCTGGCAGTAAATTAATTATTTATGACTATGAATTATCTCATCATCAAAACAGGCACTGTCTGACTCTAATGATCAGTGACAGTGTGTGTTTTCTACACATCACATAGAGAAACTGTAACATAGATTCAATGCGAGTTTATCCAGTCTTTTGGGAATATGGCAGTTGTCCTCCTCAGCCCTGAGCTACACTGAATCTGTCAGGACATTTTAATATTACTTTTGGTGAAAGTACACACTGTGCATACCACACTTGGCAATGTTGGTTGACTAATCAGAGGAATGAAACATCCTGGCTGTGTTATTAGTTTGAAATCTATCTACTTATACTAATATGTGACTCAGTGTGTGCATTAGCTTAGCTGAGGGAAAGAGCTCCACAGCTTGAACAGGTGTAAAAGAAAATGTTAAAGTCCCAGACAATCCTCTAATTCCTGCATCTACCTTGCAATTCAGGTGTGAACACATATGTGATGCGATGGTTTAGTCAGATGACTTGCATTTAACAGAATTCGTGCTCGTCAGTTTTTCTCTCATCTGTGTTCCACTGAATGAGTTAAAGCTGGACAGCCTGTGACTGATGCGCTCATCATATGTCTCACAGTGGTACTCTGATTGATAGCATGTGATTTCTCACAAAGATGCTGAGGAAACTTGTACAGATCCAGGATGTGGTTCTACTTCACACTCTGCCTTGACAGCTGGTACTGCTGTGCAGGAGGAGGACAGCAGGGTTGCATTTCCTCATAAGTGTCACAAAAATCCTTATGTGTCACTTATGACATCTCTCATTGAGTTTCAAATATGAAAATCACAGTATAATAATTGTTTCAGCATGCATCTGAGCCCACACTGACACTATATCACAAAGCAAAATAAGTGAATAATTACAATAATTTTTCTCCACCTTTTATTAATATCTTGCAGTGACAAATGATATTGTGAGATGCCAACTGCAAAGTGTTTCCTCCTGCTGTGAGGTTGTTTTTTTGGCTTCACTTTTTTTGGAACAATCTCAAAAGGGCACAAATTGAAACATTTTTCTATTTTTAGAATAAAAAGGCAAAATTACAGTTTACAAAAACAAGCATAGTGGAAGCAAAAGACAAGGACATAAATGACTTTGATAGGGACTGGGTTTTACTAATCTTTATTGAAAATATGAACGAACACAGCTCAATAAGGAGAATATACAGTACTACGCAAAAGTTTTAGGCAGGTGAGAAAAAATGCTGTAAACAAAGAATGTTTTCAAAAATGGAAGTGTCAATCATTTATTTTCATCAATCAACAAAATGCAGTGAAATCTAAATCAGATCAATATTTGGTGTGACCATCCTTTGCCTTCAACACTGTATTAATTCTTCTAGGTACACGTGCAAACAGTTTTTGGAGGAACTTGGCTGGTAGGTTGCTCCAAACATCTTGGAGAACTAACCACAGAACTTCTGTGGATGTAGGCTTCCTCACATCCTTCTGTCTTGTCATGTAATCCCAAACACACTCAATGATTGTTGCGATAGGGCAGCGGTCCCCAACCCCCGGGCCTCGGACCGGTACCGGTCCGCGAGAGTTGAGGCTCAGGTGTGAAATGTATAGTTTTCAGGGTTTTTTATCGATTTCAGCGTTATTTTGTTATCGTTTTTATCGTTTACTCTGTTTTCCTTGGTCTTTTCACGTGTGTTATGGATAAATTTTCTTTTTTTCAGTACCGGTACTAGTTTTATTTTGTTGTATTTATCCGCAACACCTTAAAGGCCGGTCCATGAAAATATTGTCTGGCATAAACCGGTCCGTGGTGCAAAAAAGATTGGGGACCGCTGCGATAGGGCTCTGTTGGGGCCATACGATCACTTCCAGTACTTCTTGTTCTTCTTTACACTGAAGATGGTTCTTAATGACTTTGGCTGTATGTTTGGTGTCGTTGTCCTGCTGCAGATTACATTTGGGGCCAATAAACAATCACTTATATTTCTGAAAGCATTCTTTGTTTACAGCATTTTTCCATACCTGCCTAAAACGTTTGCACAGTACTGTAGTTTGAGTACTTTTGATTTATCAAAACTGTTCAATTAGACTCACAGAGACACTCATTAGCTCACAGAAGAAGGGCAATTAAACTACTGGACCAGAACAACAGAATTGAGTTTGACAGCATGGCAAAGCAGAAGTGACAAAAGGAATAGAATAGCAGCACAAAAAATGAGTGAGTACAGAACCAACTTATTGAATTTACAAAAAAGCTTCATAAACACCTGGAAAAAATCAAACATTGTTGATTGAACACTGTCTCATAGTATATGTGGACAATAAACTAAAAAAATTTTAAAGTTAAAGAAACTAAACATTCTACTGTGGTTGTCAGTCACCCAGTCTCCCTTCGATCTGTCTCCACTTCACATGTTGAAGAGAAAACTAAATGGAGGAGGAAAAAAATGGAAGACATGCAGGAAAGACTTGGTAGGAGAAAACGCTTTCTGGTGATGTCCATGGGTTCCAGGCTTCAGGTAGTCATTGTGTCTAGAAAAGCATAAAAATGCACTTGTGTTATTGTCTATATTTTTTAAACATCATCTTCTGAAATATGGGGGTTTAAGACTGGTTGTAATTCCTCAACAGTTAATGAATAATTTAGTTTTTCCTCTCAAATTGATGCTCATAATAAGATGAAGCTCATCTTATTATATAAGAGCATGCAGTGTGTAAGAATAAATATTTGGACCTAAATGCATTTCTATGATAGTATTGACATGTAGTGTTCAGTGCCATTGGTGATGAAAATAAAAATGATCATTTACAAGTCTGTAAATTCACCCAGACTATCGCCCAGGTTGTCCTGAAGCCACCTTTATCTGCTATTGCTGTTATCTCATTATCCAACTCTTTTGCTTCTTTTCCATAATAGACCTCAATTTTGCTGTCTTTGAACTAATGCACCATTAGCGACACTGCATTTCAAAGCTGACCCACTCAGGCTTTTAATGTAAGCAGCCATGTTTCCAGATGTTTCCAGCCTTTTTTACTTTGATGCCCCATTCCTGATTATTCTTTTTTCACACAAACACGTTTCCTTTCTCTTTAAAGCATTTCCTTACCTTAATACATTTATTTTCTTTGGGTAGACTGAGGCATGGACTGTTTGAGCTCCACATATTGATTGTTGTGGGGAATTTGATGCCTAGAGACTTGCTGTTCTCCTCTACTCTTCTTTCCTCTCTCTTCCACCCTGGGGGAATTTTAAATGGAAACACATTACTATGAATCACACAGCAGGGAGCTCCATGATTGATAGCATTGCTTACCATTTACTAGTCACTGTCTGGAGATAAGCCCTGAATTTATGGAGTATTGGAAATCCTTGCCGTTGCTACATGAGGATTAGAGTGAGGAACAGCTCCCCCCGTACTGCCACTGGAGTCACCCGGTTAACAGCATAAGTGGAAAGTAAGGAGCCCCTTTTATTATTTATTTAAAAAAAAAATAGTATTTGCGTTTTGTTTTTTTTGTTTTCTGGATTTCTGCTGTAAATGAAACTGGGAAAGCTTGGAGGACAGTGTCACCTGCTTGTGAGTGAGTTTATGTTGTACACTTACTTCTCAGCAAAGCAAATGTGACTTTCCTTATTTTAAAAAAATCATATCGTTACACTAACTGGCTACTTTGTTAAGTACACCTTGCTGGTTGGACCCCCCCATTTACCTGAAATCCTTTCTTTCAACAAGGTCCTGGAAACATTCCTTAGAGATCACGCAATTGCTGCAGATTTGTTGGCTCCACATCCCTGATGTGAATCTTCCGTTCTGCCATATCCCCAAAGTGTCCTATTGTCATGAGATCAGGGGACTGTGGAGGCCATTTCAGTACAGGGAAGCCATTGTTCGAGCAGCCAGTTTGAGACAATCTGAGCTTTGTGACATGACGTACTATCCTACTGGAAGCATTCATCAGAAGATGGGAACACTCTGGTCATAAACAGACGGGCCACAACAGTACTCAGGCTGTAGCCTTTAAACAATTCTCAATTAGTTCGAAGTGGCCAAGAAAATATACTCACAGCATGAACACCCGAATTGTTGATACAAAGCATGATGGATTTGTGCTTTCATGTTGCTTATGCCAAATTATGACTACAGCATTTTTCCAATCTTCTATGAAGTAATTTTGGTGAGCCTGTGCAAATATTGGCCTCTATTTCCTGTTTCTCAACTGACTGTAATGGCACCTGGTGCCATCTTCTGCTACTGTAGTCCACTTGCTTCAAGGTCAACATTCAGAGATGTGTAATCAGAAAGGCTTTTCTGCATGCCTTTGGTAGAATGATTATTGGAGTTACTGTTGCCTTCTTATACACTGAAAGCAGTCTGGCCAATCTTCTGACATCAACATGAGCAGTTGAATGGGTGTACCTAACAAAGTGACCAGTCAGTGTATATTTAGTTGAAATGTAAACAGAGCAACCCCAAATGAAAAGAAAATTACAGACCTTAGATTAATATAATAAATATATTTATGCTGAATCTTTTATATGCTTGTCAAATCAACCTTCAGGTAAATTATCCATTTTCTTCATAGTTCATTTAATACAATCTGATAAAATAGATATATGTAATATTCAGAAATGAATAATTAGTCCATCTACTAAGGTGGGCACTATCATAGTTCATTTAAAATCCCTGAAGGCATATATGCAGGAATCCCTAGACTTTGCAGGGTGCAGACAGTAGTTCACCGAAGACTTTTGTTTAAAGAATGTGCTTGCAGACCAGTTTTTCCTGTGCCTCAGATACAATTTGCAAACTAAAACTTTTCTTCTTTAGAAATGGCTAACAGTTGTAGATTCTAAACATCAAATGAAAACTGTGTTTGCACACATAGAGAGCTGTCTGTACTTTTATCCTGCACTCCTTGTGTGTGCATGCTACACAATTCAGCAGTAGCCTAACTCCACTTGAAATAACGCCGAAGTCAGGATGTAGTGTCCAACTCCTTTTAATTAGAAGGTATTTCCTCATGGAGTAAAACTGAAATACAAATAACATAGCTAAAATTAACCTAGCATCATTAGCACAACAAAATTAGATTCCAATACACATCCATTAGCGTTAGCACACAACTACTAAAGTATTCATCTACAGCAAATATTTTCACAAAATATACTTAAAATACAATCCTACAATTCAATACAAATGAAAACTTATAGACGGTGGTGTCGATGGCACAAACAAAAGGCAGATGTCGCTGGATTAAATTTCCCCACATGTGATCCGCTGGGAACTAAACAAACCTGGCTGACATTCTGTCACTTCCCGAAACTGGTTTTCAAAATAAAACGAATTTCAAAATAAAATTAGCTCATTGCAAAGAGCGCCTATATTGCAATAAAATTAAGACAACTTTAAAGGCACAATGGTTGTTTGTTTTTTACAGAGGGTCTCATTCTTTTATATCATAGAAGCTACTTACAAATCTTAGACTCCATACATCATGGCCAAGATTTTTTTTTTTAACACTGAACAGAAAACTGAAGCATTCAGTTTAAAACTGGCTTGTGATTTAAAGACTACAAACAGAAGATTGTGGTTTATGTCTCTACTAATACTAACGAAATAGCTGTTTTCGTTTATGTAATTAATTTTTTTTTAAAGAGCGCTTGAACACATTAATTTTTATACTTATACAAAAAACTTGCTTAGCTGTTTTTTGTTTTTGTTTTTGCCCTGGCTTTATGTATGTTAGACAAAATAGACTTAGCTTCAGTAGTTTAAATGAGTTTGTGGACCTTAGCTTCTGCAGCTTAAGAAGGACACATTTTTACAGATTTTATGTGTTAGAAACATTTCTGAATGCTTGGTTTACACATCTCCATTTTTGGCTGTCAGGGGCAGCTTAGACCTCAGATTTCATACCTCAGCAGCCATAGCTATAGACCAAGGGCTTTGGGTTTTTTAGATTCCTTGCAAGTTTGTGCATCACTCTGAAGAAAGTCTAACCTTACTGCATTTTTGAATTATTTGTTACCAAGCTTGGTTTACCAAACACCACTGCAGTTTGTATAATGGTGTGTTTAGCAAGTAGCCAGGAAGATGACTGATCAAAATCTCATTGCTGCTGCACCCTGAACCATCGAGGCCATTTCATCACATTAATATCCTGCCACACTGTGACCGAATATTTGATCTACACACACTGATAATCAACAAGTCGTTATACATCCACAATGTGCCAGCGCATCACACGTGGGGGCTGTTTCTGTGGTGCTGATCCCATTATGGAACATGACTTAATTCTCCTTGACACAAAGCCAATTCAGGGAGTGATTGTCTCACAGGTTCATCCTCTCTCACGCAGCGTGAGGGGAGAAGGGAAGTGGTGGTGAGGAGGTGGGTTGTATTAGGCGTTGAAAGACCACAGCTGAGGGGGAAATAGCTGTCAGGCCTGTGGAGGAAGGAACAGGACACAGTATAGCCCATCACTTGTGCTCCCTGAGAGACTTATTACAGAAGCAGGCCAGGGAGAGAGCTTGTAATTAATTTGGAGGGAACTGATATTGGTTTTGATGCACCAGAGACTGACAACAATGGCTTTCTCCTACATGTACCTGCACTCGTGGCTATATGTGTCTGCATAAAAACAGGAAACCAAGACGAGCAAGGGGAGAAAGGGCTATTTACATGGAATGTCTGCAACAATGCATATTAATGCCTCGTTTAGTCGCCTCATCCTCCTGCAACTCGTATTCTCATCTCTCATCTCTCTCGTTCCTCTCTCACTTATCCATCTCTGCAGCTGCTTTGGTTAGATTCTTCCTCTATCATGAGTACGTGTTGTTCAGGGCAGCATTTTTTTTTAAATAATGAAACTATACTCGGCATGGCAAATTATTAATGTCACAGAAAGGAAATAAGCTTGTTTTCCTTCAGCTCATTCATTTAGAAAGCTCCATGACTGCACCACAGAAGCACAATTACAGCACTAAGGAATCACAGAGATTGAAAGGACCACAGAATTTGCACCCTTAGTCATGCAAATCAGCTGTTAGGTCATATCCGAGGACAAATTCAGCATTATTTTCTAATGACTGAGGAAGAATGGAAAGAAAAATGTGAGTGACATGATCAGAATGGATTTATAATATCTGCTGCTATTATTAAATTTTTTTATCATATCTTTGGGTATATATATATATATATATTGAATATATGCCATAGATTCATTTTTTTAAATTACATCAGGAACTGGAACTAGATGATAAATCTGTAATTTTTGAAGTTAAAAGAAAACACATGAACAAAAAAAAAATAAATGGGTTCCATCATTTAGCCCAGTATTAGCTCACAATGACATTGGCGTTATGACCGTTTTGTATGATGGACTGTTACCACCTGCTTCTGGGAAGGAGGGCGATCCATTTGATGGAGCTTCAGAAAAGCAAGATGTATATTGTCATAGTTTTGAGTGAGAAGGACACAATCAAATATAATAATTCATACCTTCATGGAAGGTATAATCTCCTGTTTTTATGTGACTTGTGGGGAAATAATGACTCAGATTTATGGTCAGTTTGAGGATGTTTAGGAGTACAGGTGTTTAGCCTTTAGATTTTGGAAATTTGTTGTGCACAAAAGCTCATTTAGGCCTCCGTGACATGTTGGTGATTGTATGGCAGCCACCAGTCACAGGGTAAAAATGTATTTTCTGCAACTGATTGGTGAGTTGATGGATTGCTGGAAGTTACTAGGGTGAAACTGGTTGCAAAAAGGTAGAAATATTCAACAATAATTGCTTTGTAATTACTTTGGGTGCTAGCAGGTTGCTGCGATCAACAGTTATTTGCATGGAAGACTAACAGGTCTGCAAATGTTCTCAAACTGCTCCCCAAGCAGTAGTCAAACTGTGAAAAGTATCGTCATGTTTAAAATGAAAGTTGTGCTGTGTGAAATGTGTTAGTTGCAGTGGTAATCGACAACTTCCCCTTTGAAGGTAAATGGCCAACTTTCATTTTTTCAAGTTTCACTGCTGCTTGGGAAGTTAATGGTAAGTGTAGTGTAAGTGCAGAAAAGTTGGTGTCTTCCATACAGTCACATTTTCCCCTCCTGATAGGGAGTTGCTGACTAGTCTCTAGGCCTGTGTGACTGGGGTCCATTTTGAGGTGGTGATACAAAATGTTGAAAGTGGTAGAATCCACAGTGCCATTTAAAGATAATTTAAATAGCACAGGTTACCAATTAGACAACATATCAGCAGCATATAGTATATGCATTCTTGTGTTTCTGCTTCCTGATATAATCACTAAGCTTTGTACATCTTTTTGATGTACAGATCTTTGTTTCATTCTGACACTGACTGTGATGCCTTCTGGTAGTGCAATCCCCTCATTTCTGACTTACTTCCCTCTCTTTGTTACCATCTGACTTTTTATAAGTGTGTGTGTGTGTGTGTGTGTGTGTGTGTGT
>NW_024582615.1:730766-764435 GCF_018398535.1 Haplochromis burtoni | reverse complement strand
GTGTGTGTGTGAGTGAGAGAGAGAGAGAGAAAATTACTTTGTGATTAAATTAGTGCGTTACACCCGACACTGTCAGTAATTCATCACATGGGCAACCTATGTTAGTTTGATGTTATGGAATGAAAAAAAAAATGTAGCATTTCTTTCTAATTAGATTGACCTGATTTTTATTAATTTGACATAGACTGGTCTAGTGAGACAAACCCTCAAACTGTACACTTAACAATTTAATTTCAGTCACAACACTCCTTCTCTGTCTCATTCTTTTCTTTTTTTAAAATGTGCATCTAAGACAGAGCCCATGGTAGTAGTGAAACTAGGTCCTGGGCTTCAAATAGCAGCCCATTGTATCCCAGGGGTCCACAGCTGAGGAAAGGCCAAGAGGAGCAGACATACACACATACATAAACACACACACACACATGCACGCACGCACGCACACAGACAGACAGCAGGAGTGAGAGATAGAGGGCGAATTGTTTGATGAAAATTAATATTTGTCATTTGGTGCCGCACATAATACCCTGCGGACTCATACAGTACAGCGGCTATTGTTTGAATCTATTTCTTTTGAAGATACTACAATGTACCTGTGTTTTCAGCACAGTTTGGGGGATGTGGGTATGTGCAGTTCTTGTATATTTGCTTTGATGTACTTCGGAACTGCTGGCTGTTTCCAACTTTGTTCCAGTCCGTTACTGGAACCGTCCGTTCATCAGGCTGTGAGGTGTCATGTGTGATAACTTTTGTGTGTTTTTGAGAGAGAGAGAGAGTGATTTAATACCCCTGACAATAACTAAAATTGTGTTTTATTGCTATCTTGTTGCTATATATTTGTTATTTACTTTATATTTAAGTCTGTTTTTATTTATACATGTTCCAAGATCTTTTTGAGGCATTTGAGGCATCTTTTTGAGGCATGGTTTAAAAGAACTAGTAAAGTAAAATAAAAAAAAATAAAAATCCCAAGAAATTTGAAGGTACATAACAGCTTTTAAACATTGTTGGTCAGTCTGTATCTTAAGTGCATGACTGATAAAAGCTGTACCAAAGCTCATGATATAATTTTAAAGAAAACAAAATGAAAAAAGTACAAATGTTCTCATTTTATGCATTCGTTTTTCCAACTGTAAAAATCAAATATTATCCCTGTCTTTTTCCCAGCTTTTTAAAGTCGGTGTCTTACTCACAAACAGATGCTTGCAGAGGACCATGGGGTTACATTTAAATCCATTATTACTGTTAAGTGTTATTTTAGTTTATGTAAGGTTAATGTTGTCTTCTTCTTCTTTCAGCTCTTTCTTTTATGAGTCCCCACAAGGGATCATCTGTTTCCCTTTCACTGTGTCCCTGTCACACCAACCCTCTGCATGTCGTCCTTGACTACATCCGTGCCCCCTCTCCTCCTCATTTGTCTTTGGTCAACAATAGCAGTTTCCACTGGTTTGACAGTTTATTATAATCACAGTTCTGCTGCCTTAACCCAACAAATGTGTTAAACCAAAAATAAAAGTGCCAGTGAAAAACAAAGTGAAAACAAAGAATAAAACAGTTCAAATGACCCCATAACTTGAGAATGACTCAAGTTCATCAGTTCAACTTTTTTTTTCTTTGCTTCTTTAAAAGAGATTCATGAACTCATCACCTCATACTGTTGTGGCCAGTGCAGAACTGTGGGTATGCTCTGTAATGCTAGTGTCACCTGGCATGTTGAAAAAGAATCTGTTTTATTATGGTTAAGTTTTACATATGTAAATAAATGCAGTTCTTAATTGGGGTCTTTGGAGAATGGGCTGCCACTAGCAGTTGGCAACTGTGTGTATTATGCATGTATAACACAGCTGGCAAACACTGTCTTGAATATTCACTTTTCTAGTGTTTAAGTGAGTCCTGCTCTACTGGAATGCCTCCAACATACTTGTCCCATAAAACTTTGGTTTGGCACCTCATAATATGGGACCTCTGGATTGTCAGTATGAATCTAGCCATTGTGCATCAATACTACAGAACAGGTTTCCTGTTGTGAAGGATCAGTGTAAAAAGTCTTCGTTAGCAGCAATGAAGATAGCAGTAAACAATAAAACTGGCAGCTGCCAGTGCAGAAGATGGTCATTCCAAAAAAAAGAGCAGTGAGGGTTAAGTCACAGATTTGTAATACATTTGCTGCTAATGGAACAGATGTCTTGTCTGGCCAGTTGTAGTTTTGCTAACATTATAACAATTTTTCATCCCTCATGTGCTCTCTGACGTATTAGTGTAGCTCATCATCCCATAATACCAACCTACCTCAGTTTCTCCTTGGAGCAGCATGGCAGCATTTTAACACTGGTTACCGTGGAGACCACAGCGGTGCCACTGGCAGAAGCAGCCTCTTGCTCATTCCGGATGACATTCAGAAAAGCCCCTCTAGTGTTTGTATGCACACACACTCTCTTACATGAGCATGCAGCCACACAACAGCACCCCCGTGTGCTATGCAATAATGTTTCCTTGAATACACACAGTCACAGACATATGCTCTTACAAAAGATCAATGGAATATGGATGACACACACAAACATACAACAGTCAGTCAACTGTCATCTGTTGTAACAGCTTTCAGAGTATGTGACTACAGCTTTCTAATATGCCAGAACTATGGTGACTAACACACGTGTGTGTGCGTGCGTGTGTGTGTGTGCACGCGGATTTTTGTATCCAAGTAGATCTTGAGCACTTGGTTATCAAGTGGATATAAAACTAGCGGATGTAAAAGTTTAAAGGGATGTTTTTCTTTTTTTCCTAAAACTACCTGTACGTTTCAATTTACTTTGTAACGCCATATTGCAGTGATTTACACATTTTCCTAACACACGAAAGGACACCCAAATGCCTCTGGGATTATGTTGGGAGGAGCATCTGTTGTGAAAATTGTCAAGATCAAATATGCAGAGCTATCTGCTGTGGTGACCCCTTTTGAATAGGGGAACAGCTCAGTCTTTACTTTGTTTATACTCAACATCCTTTAAATATACTTATATGAGAACTCATATAGTTATATTTTAAGTTTGATTTTCATTTTGCTTTATTGGTTAATCCAAATAACCTTAATTCATCATGGTTTATAGGATGGGTTGAAGAAAATGGCTGGCAAATACCACTATTTGGTCAAAGTTGCTAGCCTCTGTTGAGAAAATTGTCCTTTGGCACTCTTGCTGCCACAGTTTCAACAATAGTGAGGTGTCATATAAGAGTCCTCCAGTGGGACCTCTTGGTGATGCTTGGATACAATAGGTACTCTACATCGTAATCTTTCAGCTTGGCAAGTTAAAACTGGGGCTGTTGAAAACTGGCACTATGCTTGATATACATAGCAATTACTTTTCATGCCAAAACAATAGCTAAAGGGCAAGTGATGATGATGATCATGATGATAATAATATATTTTTTTAAAATTTAAATTATTTAAAATAATTTTACATTTAAATTTAAAATAAAAATAAAAATGAAAACAAAGCAAAACTAGTCCAGTACAATATTGCCAGGGGTGGCACAGCAAGGCCAAAGAACATAGTGTGCATATCACCAATGAGTATCTCAATAATAGCAGCTAATTCATGAATTTGTTTTCTAGTAATAAAACACAGTTTTTGCATGACAAAAATCTAATTTCCATTGCAATATTCATTGTGTCATATGTCATCTAGTTGTCATTTCAATGTTAGATTCAGTTTGTCATGGAAAAAGATGACAAGTGTGGGCTGTTTATAAGAAGGCGTTGGAGGAGTGTGACAGCACTGTCAACATCTCTGTTATGTTTGCACATATCCAATTTGATGCGAATTCTTCGTTTTTATGTTGCTTGATGTTGTGTTCAATGGTTCTTTTTGTTACCTCACAATTTGGATCATGAAGTCATGTTTTTCACTGCTTAACCCAGAAAAATAAAAAGGCTAAGTGGAGATAAAGCCTGTCCTTGAAAGACCAAACCAGCCCAAGACAGCAGGTAGATACTGGACATGAGATTACGTTTTCAGCCAACTGAACAGGCGACTGCAAGTTAGAGGAAAAGCAATGTTAGTAGAAGGAACACGCAAGAGAATTTCACAAGAAAAAAGGAGCCTGATTACCACACAACATGCAATGACAATCTGTCAGAAAAATGGTTGTTTGAGCTGGTCCTTAAAGTGAGGTTTCATATAAGAGTCCTCCAGTGGGACCCACTTGAAGGTCAGAGAGACTGAGATAGAAAGCAAAAAGAAAGAAAACCCTGACAACCCAGTACTATCACATTCATTTACATTAATGACATACTGCATTTGGCTGCCAATAACCAATCATTGGTGATGATTGGTAATTGGTGTAAAAAGAAATTGTTAAGGTATTTTAGCTAACCTTTTTCATGTTTTACAATGAACAAGGGCAACTGATGATCATTTTACATTTCATCCATGTTAGAAAAATCGCACCAACAGTTGTCACCTTCTTACAAAACGTCTTGCTGATGGTCTTGTATCTCATCCATGTGAAGGTCTCCAGTCTTGTCCCTGATGTTCTTTGACATGTCTTTGGCCTTTCCCGTGGTGGTGTAGAGGTTAGAATGACATAAATTGATTCTTTGGACAGATGTGCTTTATACAATGAGATAAGATCAGCAGTATCTATGAGAAGTTGGTTGGTTGGCTTGTTGGTTGGTTGTAATATAGGTGCACAGAAATCTGACCACATTACCACAGTACTGAAGGCACTTCATTGGCCCCCAGTGTAGAGTTACCTCTAAAATTCTTCTATTAGTTCACAAAGCTCTCAGTGGTTTGCCCCCCTGGTATATTTCTGTTTTGCTCATGCTCTACAGTCCAGTCAGACCTCTCGAATCATCAAGTGCAGATTTTTCCCTGTTCCCAGAATCAGATCTTAGTCTGCTGAGGGTGCTGTCCGTTATTGTGGTCCTGTTTTTTGGAACAAGCTTCCTGCTGACTTCACATCAATTACATCTCTCCGAACATTGAAGAACAAACCTGTTGCTTTGTTTTGTTTAATTTGGATGTTGATGTATTTATTTTAATGTTTTGTTTGTGATCCGTTATTATAGTACATAATATTGAAAATATTCATTAGAAAGAAGAATTTATTAATTCAGTAGCTTTATGATGGGGGTTTAGCAGTGCTGTAAAGTGTAGTGCATCCTTACAATCTGCTGTTGTTTTCTCTGTATTTTATTGTTAGTTAGCTATTACAGTTTGGCCGTTTGCTTTTGGCATTGCCAAAATTTTTGAGCACCATGTCACCAACATAATACCATTGCTGTAACTGGACTTGCAACAACTCAGCAATATCCATCCAAAGTGTTGGGAGACTGCAGGATTTCAGTTCATAGTGCTGAAATCCTGTCATCAGGGTTCTGATAAAGTTCTGTCTGCAACAAATTACAAATCGGAATCTTTAACTGTCAATGTTTATTGCATGGGTCCGCCCCGAGTTCCTGAAGGCTCTGGACGTTGTAGGGCTGTCCTGGTTGACATGCCTCTACAATGTTGCGTGGAAATCAGGGGCAATACCTCTGGACTGGCAGACCAGGGTGGTGGTCCCCATCTTTAAGAAGGGGGACCGGAGGGTGTGTTCCAACTATAGGGGGATCACACTCCTCAGCCTCCCTGGGAAAGTCTATGCCAGCATGCTGAGGCCATGGTTCTCAGCCGGAAAAGGGTGGAGTGCCCACTCCGGGTCGGGGATGAGTTCCTGCCCCAAGTGGAGGAGTTCAAGTATCTCGGGGTCTTGTTCGCGAGTGATGGGAGAAGGGAGCCGGAGATCGACAGACGGATTGGTGCGGCGGCTGCAGTGATGCGGACGCTGCACCGGTCCGTCGTGGTGAAGAGGGAGCTGAGTGTAAAAGCGAAGCTCTCAATTTACCGGTCGATCTACGTCCCTACCCTCACCTATGGCCACGAGCTGTGGGTAGTGACCGAAAGAACGAGATCGCGGATACAAGCGGCGGAAATGAGCTTCCTCCGAAGGGTGGCTGGCCTCTCCCTTAGAGATAGGGTGAGAAGTTCGGCCATCCGGGAGGGGCTCAGAGTAGAGCCGCTGCTCCTCCACATCGAAAGGAGCCAGCTGAGGTGGTTCGGGCATCTGACAAGGATGCCTCCTGGGCGCCTCCTGGGGTTGGTGTTCCGGGCATGTCCCGGAGGAGGCCCCGGGGCAGACCCAGGACACGCTGGAGAGATTATATCTCTCGGCTGGCCTGGGAACGCCTTGGTGTTCCCCCGGATAAGCTGGAGGAGGTGGCTGGGGAGAGGGAGGTCTGGGCTTCTCTGCTTAGGCTGCTGCCCCCGCGACCCGGCCCCGGATAAAGCGGATGAAGATGGATGGATGTTTGTTGCATGTGTTTTTGTGAACCTAGGACTGGATCAGATTGCAGATACTGATGTCAGTTACACATAAGACTTGAATATTTTGGAGGAGTCTAGAGATGTGTTCTTTCCATAAGGAAAAGTGTTAAATGTCAGCTCATTTGTGGAGGTAATATTAGTAATACATAGCAATCGGCTACTGTAACGGCCAGCCGTAAGTATTACAGTGGTCTTTCTTTAAAGCAAAAGGCAACTGTAAGAAACTGAAAGGTCAGATTCTAATAAAAATAAAGGTTTATAGCAATGCTACCTTTTTATCTTGTCTCTCTACACTGAGCATAGACCTCAGACAAGATAGCTTCATAATGCATATTTTAATGTGTGTCTCACTTCAGCTTGTGATCTGTCGGTCGGTCGGTCACTCAGAATGGACAGCATCAGGCCCTGATATTTACACCTACTGGCTACAGAAGCTAACTGCGTTCCAAGAACATCTTGCAAAACAAATGAACCAGATGCTAATGGATGAGATGCATTAAGCATAGTTAACTGAAGGCTGGACAGTCCAGATCCCCAAGAATCCAAAAAAGGGACCTGTCCTACCTAACGACCAGATAATAACCTGCCTCAGCACCACATGGAAGCTCCTGTTAGGCATCATATCAGCGCAGATGAACAGGCATATGGCTTAGTATGGTTTGAGTAGGGTCCAGAAGGCAACTGGGAATGAATCCAGAAATGCCTAGAACTATACAAGAAAGGGAGGTCTGGGTGTCCTTGCTTAGGCTAGTGCCCCCACAACCCAGCCCTGGATAAGCAGAAGAAAATGGATGGATGGATAGTTTTTCTTCAGTAACATTATTCGGTTTGTCACATTCTTAAATACCTATTAAATGTTTAGCGCTAAGAGATTTTTCTACTATTTTGCATGTACTGGTCCTATTTGAACTTGAACTGATTAAATGAATGTCTGGCATCTGTTTGCTGTTGGATCATTAGTCAAAACCATAGGCTACAATGGGTGCTGAGACCTGAGATTAGGTGTGCAGCTTATGGAAAATAATGACTTTACATACAATATTTTATTTATATTTTGTTTTGTGAGCGCTAGTATATTTTTCTTTGTGTACGGGCTTTGAAAAGGTCCCTTGTATGGATATTCATATTATCAGATTAGCATTTTTTTTTTATCTCCCTTGGAAACATAGAAAAACATTAGGATTAGCTACCAGATACATTGTGTGACAAACTACAGAAATGGTTAGTATGTTTGGTGATGTTCTTTACCTAGTTTAACATTACTCTGTTTATATGCCCATCTCTTCTGCAGTGTTAGGTGTAGGTTTATTCATAGAATACATGAATATATCAAAAGAATGACACCATATCAGACAGCCCTGTGTCAAATGTGAAGACCTTCAAGTTCCTGGGTACAACCATCTCCCAGGACCTGAAGTGGGAGACCAACATCAACTCCATCCTCAAAAAGACCCAGCAGAGGATGTACTTCCTGAGACAACTGGGGAAGTACAGTCTTCCACAGGAGCTGCTGATCCAGTTCTACACTGCGGTCATTGAGTCTGTCCTGTGCTCCTCCATCACAGTCTGGTATGGAGCAGCCACTAAACAGGACAGGAGCAGACTGCAGCGGACTGTACGGGCAGCAGAAAGGATCATCGGCACCCCCCTGCCCTCCATCCAGGATCTGTACCTCTCAAGAACCAGGAAACGGGCAGGGAAAATCATCACAGACCCCTCACACCCTGCACACAGACTTTTTGATCTGCTGCCCTCTGGCAGACGGTACAGAAGCCTGCAGACCAGGACCACCCGACACAGGAACAGTTTCTTTCCCCTCGCCATCTCCCTTCTTAACAGTTGACCTGTCACACTGCTCCCACTGCCAGACTGCAGCTGCACCTTATGTACATTTTGTAGTATTCATTCCACCTCATTCATTTCTGTATTTTATGTATATAAGTTTAGATTCGTTATTTATAGTTGGTTTACACAGCTTTGTGTATGTATGTGTAATGTGTATATATAGACACGTGTGTGTGTGTGTGTGTGTGTGTGTGTGTGTGTGTGTGTGTGTGTGTGTGTGTGTGTGTGTGTGTGTGTGTGTGTGTGTGTGTGTGTGTGAGATTTACATTGCTGTGCTTGAGAGCCACCATCTACCGGAACCAAATTCCCTGTATGTGTCTGCACATATACTTGGCCAATAAACACGATTCTGATTCTGATTCTGACAAGAAAAGTGGATGTGTTGAAGGTATAGGCATGGCTGTAGAGTGTCATAATTTTATCATTACTGAGCGAGTATCTCCATGCCATCCCTGGGAGCAACACTAGGCTGCAGCACATGAAACTATAACTAATTTAACAGTAATAAACATTAACCTGCCTATCAGATTTAATTGCTCATTAATGGAAGGTGCGGAAACACTGTTCCAGATCGTTCCGGCCCACTTTAACCCCTGGTTCTACCACTTGAGGTAGTTGATTTTTGATTCTGAGGCTTTTTGCAGATCATTATCCTATTTTAGAAACCGTTCTCTTTTCATCTTCAACTTTCAAGCTTCGCTGTTTGCTAGTATTTAATTGAATCTATTTTCCTCTGTATCGGTGGAATTTTGCCCTTCCGCTGGTTCCAGCACAAGCCCAAAGGAGGATCCAACCTCATGCTTAATGAGTGAGGTGTTCTTTTAAAAATGTTCTGCAGCCCTTTTATCTCTAAATATATATTTACTCTTAGCATTCTTTGTTTGGCCATAGGAACTGGCCCCTATATGCATAAAAGTTAATTTTTGTGGTAAGCATGAAGGAATATACATAAATGTATATGTATACTACCAGTCAAAGGTTTGAGCACACCTTCTCATTTATTTTTTTTTACTTTATTTTTACTACTTTCCACATTGTAGATACATACTGAAGACATCAAAATGAAGCAAGATATAAGGAATTATGTAGCAAAGAAAAAATTGATATTTTAGATTCCTATAAGTAGCCATTCTTTGCTTTGTTCACAGCACTGCAAACCCTTGGCCTTCTCTCTCTGAGCTTCATGATGTTGCTATGGTCGGCAAACAAAACTATAATTGCTATAACTTTGAATGTGTCCCCAAGAGCAGTCCCAAAAATCATCAAGCGCTACAATGAAACTGGCTCACATGAGGACCGCCTCAGGAAAGGAAGACCAAGAGTCACCTCTGCTGCTGAGGATAAATTTATCCATGTCACCAGCCTCAGAAATCCCAAGTTAACAGCACCTAAGATTAGAACCCAGATAAAAACCACACAGAGTTCCAGTAGCAGACACATCTCTACATCAACTGTTCACAGGAGACTGTGTGAATCAGGCCTTTATGGTCAAATAGCTGCTAAGAAAACACCACTAAGGAAAAGCAACAAGCAGAAGAGATTTGTTTGGGCCAAGAGACACAAGGAATGGACATTAGACCAGTGGAAATCTGTGCTTTGGTCTGATGAGTCCAAAGTTGAGATCTTTGCTTCCACCCATCGTGTCTTTGTGCGATGCAGAAAAGGTGAACGGATGGTCTCTACATACATGGTTCCCACTGTGAAGGATGGAGGAGGTGTGATGGTGTGAGGGTGCTTTGGTGACACTGTTGGAGATTTATTCAAAATTGAAGGCAAACTGAACCAGCATGGCTACCACAGCATCCTGCAGTGACATGCCATCCCATCCGGTTTGCGTTTAGTTGGACCATCATTTATTTCTCAACAGGACAATGACCCCAAACACACCTCCAGGCTGGAGAGTGATGGAGTGCTGCACCAGATGGTCTGGCCTCCAAAGTCACCTGACCTAAACCCAATGAAGATGGTTTGGGATCTGATGCAGAATGAAGAGGGCCAATAAATATATGAGCAGATTTTTATACCTTATTTTTACATTCACAATTCTGGTTAAATGGAATTTCTTAACAATATGAACTAAGGGACAAGAAATTAGAAATAATTGTTGCTTTCACCATAAAATGTTTTCTTGTTTTGTTGCATCTGTTATTTTAAAAGCAGTTGATGAGTGCAAGACATAGAAGTCCTGTTGAGACTATGTTTGAGTAATCAGAGAACTCATAAAACTTCTAAATTTGCCTTAATGATTGTGAAAAGCCATAACCTTATCAACCCCATTAGGGTCAAAGACTGTGGTTTCAAACACCGAGAAACTTCCGAACTTTTGATAATTTTTTAAAAAGCTAAATTGTAAAAAACAAAAATAATACAGTAATCATTCACAAAATGTTGAAAAGAATCTTTCATTTTTAGCTTGCCTTTTAGAGGTCAGTTTATCTTCTTCCCACTAAACACAAATTCTACTAGGGGTATCCAAACTTTTTCTTGTGCAATTTTTTCCATGTAATCTAAATCTGGGTTAATCTAAAAGCTCCAGGCATGCGAAGGTTGTGAGCTGCACTGTGGAAGATTGCCTGCATTTAAGAGCTGGTTGTAATATTTTGTCATTTCACATTAAATGGTGTGCTCTAGGATCGAGGTTGCAGTCAAGTCAGATTAATGGCAGGCATGCTCAATAAGCTCAATATCTCCCCACATTATATTTTCTCTTCAAATTTAACACAATCACTGCTGTTATTCTTGGACAGCTTTTGAATATTGAATTTCAAAGCAAAGCTGCTTCCCACTGGCTGAACAGCTAGAATTAAATAAATGGTGTTTCTGCAGTCACATTCCTCTCTGCACTCTCTGATAACACTCCTAATTTAGCATCAAAGTGATTTATCTTTGGTGACCAATCAAACAACATATGTTTTAAATTTAAGTCTGACTTTTCTATTGTAAGATTCGTTTCACAGAACAAACTCAGACATTCCAGAGATGGGGATAAAAGAAAGACAAAAAGTAGGCAATATAACACAAACAGCTGGTCGAAAAGCAGAAAATGTTTGTCACCAACCCTCTACTTTCTGGCACTTATCCAGGCCAGATATGTGGCAGAAATGCACAATCCTCCTGTAACAACTCAACTTTTGATTCAAAGAAAGAGAGGTTCTAGTCCAAACTTCCTCGAGTTGTCAAGTTAATTTTTGTCTTATTATTTCATCATTGTCAAAAGCCAAAGGTGACCAAACCTGTTGTTTGAATGTAGATCACCTTGTAAATTCAACAATTTGTCCCTTGATTCAACTAACTCTTTTACACAAAAGACCAGTACAAAGTCCACATATGCTGTGTTATTGTTTATGTGGTACCAATGCACATTTGACTGTTTTATGTTTTATAATACATCTTTTATTTCATATTATTAATGATTTTGTTGTTGTTGTTGTTGTTGTTGTTTTGCCTGTCTGTCATTTGCCTTTACTCCTTTGGACTTCACAAAGCTCCTTCCACTTTACCTTTGAACCTTTATCGTTACCATAAGACAGAGGCTAGGTTTCCCATGATCTACGACTCTGGGTGGCAGTCAAAATAAACCCTTCGCAGCCAAATCCGAGAATTGGAGCAAGGTATCAAAGACTTGAGAACTGATTATAAAATTACACTGCATCTGGATTATTTGAGTGATTATGCATACACTGCAAAAATTTAAGCTTTTCTCATTTCCACAGTTTTGGTCCCAGTAGAACAAGAGCATTAGCAACCTCATCAGTTAAGGCAGATTCTGACCAAGATTAATGCTGACCGAGCTGACTGGTTTTCTATTGGCTGCCCAGGACAGTGCTTGACCTACAGGGGGTGTAATTTTCATTGTTTAGGATGAACCAGCAAAGTGCATAATCAGTCACTAGCAATCTATACACAACCCTTGTTAGAGTTCTTTTTGCCTACGAAACAAACTAGTTTATAGCAGTCAGACACAAGAAAAACTGCAGGGCCTGAATTCATGAAGGAATTCATGGCTGTGACTAGAAATAACATGGGCTGGTTTTACAGTTTTCTTTTATATTTTGTTCAATTATTATTTTTTTATTTTGTTGTTAAAGACCATACATATAGACCATAGCTGGCATGATACACTATTATCATAATCTACTGTAATTTTCCTTAAATGTTTTAAGCTAATATAATTTTTGATAATTTTTCTTTCATTCTAAATGTTAAACAAATGCAAAATAGACACATTTTCCTCATGGCATCAGATTTTTTTCCCAGTAATAGTACAGAAAGTACTATGTTCTAATTTCTCTGTCATGAAAAGTGATGGATTTTCATAGAAATTCTCCATGGCAGTTTAATAGTGTCTATATAATAATACCAATACTGTCTGCCTGATGCAGTCTCGGTTCTTTCTTGCTATGCAGCACCAGAACAGATGCTCTATTGTAACTTTCTCCTATTGTCTGAATCTTTCTTTTTTTTCTGACTTTGTGTCTCTTTCCCACTCTCCCTCTCCTCCTCTATGTCCTGTTTCTCTACTTTTCTCTTGTAAGCCTTTAATGGTGATAAGCTGTTCCATGCTGAATGTGTCCCTGTGTCTCCACTCTCCCAGGAGCACTATCACTGAACTCAGTCCTGCACTGTTAACTGATTCACCTCAGATGAACGATTTTGGATACAGTATAGGAATGTGGTCTAGGCAGCAGTGCACAGTTTTGGTTTGGCTGAGATGACTTCTCTTACCAATGATGGACTTGTATGTAATGAGTATCAGGCTTGAAAACATTTGCTGTCTATCATAATGTGGAGCAAAATTTGATAATGCAGACAGACATACAAACACACATGCCAAGAAATAAATCTATCTAAACTGTACCTACTTAGCTGCACAAGTTACATTCTACACTGTGCCACTCTGTGATATTACAGCAGTTTTGTTGCGTCTTTGTTTCAACATTGCATTATATTATTCAAAACAAAGCTCTGACATAGGGCCCAGTTGCAGTTTCCTGGTTTATACAGTGGCTTGCAAAAGTATTCGGCCCCCTTGAGCTTTTCTACATTTTGTCACATTACAGCCACAAACATGAATCAATTTTATTGGAATTCCACGTGAAAGACCAACACAAAGTGGTGTACACGTGAGAAGAACGAAAATCATACATGATTCCAAACATTCTTTACAAATAAATAACTGAAAAGTGGGGTGTGCGTAATTATTCAGCCCCCTGAGTCAATACTTTGTAGAACCACCTTTTGCTGCAATTACAGCTGCCAGTCTTTTAGGGTCTGTCTCTACCAGCGTTGCACATATAGAGACTGAAATCCTTGCCCATTCTTCTTTGCAAAACAGCTCCAGCTCAGTCAGATTACATGGACAGCGTTTGTGAACAGCAGTTGTCAGATCTTGCCACAGATTCTCGATTGGATTTAGATCTGGACTTTGACTGGGCCATTCTAACACATGGATATGTTTTGTTTTAAACCATTCCATTGTTGCCCTGGCTTTATGCTTAGGGTCGTCGTCCTGCTGGAAGGTGAACCTCCGCCCCAGTCTCAAGTCTTTTGCAGACTCCAAGAGGTTTTCTTCCAAGATTGCCCTGTATTTGGCTCCATCCATCTTCCCATCAACTCTGACCAGCTTCCCTGTCCCTGCTGAAGAGAAGCACCCCCAGAGCATGATGCTGTCACCACCATACAGTGGGCATGGTGTGTTCAGAGTGATGTGCAGTGTTAGTTTTCTGCCACACATAGCGTTTTGCATTTTGGCCAAAAAGTTCCATTTTGGTCTCATCTGACCAGAGCACCTTCTTCCACATGTTTGCTGTGTCCCCCACCAGTGTTGGTCAAGTTACTTGAAAAAAGTAATCAGTAACTAATTACTGATTACTTCCCCCCAAAAGTAATCCCATTACTTTACTGATTACTTATTTTCAAAAGTAATCAATTACTTAGTTACTTTTTAAAAACACGATTTACAACCTGAATAGGTGATGAAGCGATAGATCTCTCAGCCCAATTCTACTTTTTCTACATAATCCATCATACAAAATGTAATCAAATGGAAAAGTCCCTTTTTAAAACTTTATTAGTTTTAATCTTTTAACTTTTTGCATCAAGCAAAAATGCAATTATATGCAACATTCACTGACTGGAAGAAATTTGTTTAATATTTAAACCTATTTTCTGCACATTCCAGCACATAAAATATTTTTTTGTGTTTACACTCAGTCTTTCAAATAGATGCAAGTAAAACACAGCAGAAAATAAATAAAATCAAAGACTAGCGGTCCTTTTGCTCTATTTTCACCTGTAAAGCAGGAGTAGGGTAGGCGGAGGTTTACCCTGGTGCAGGTGTGCCGCAGCGGTCAGTGGAAGGATACGGCAGTTTCTCTGTGAATTTCCCATTACGTGGTAGCGCACTCGGGCTTGCTTGGAAGTTTAGGGGTTTTTTTCGCTGTAAAAAGAAGTTTTCTTCCCACGCACAAGCGGACGCTAATGTTTTTGTCACTTTTTATGGAATCAAACTTAAAGTAAGGTCAGTACTTCCACGCTTTAAACGCTGCACGCTCATACTCTCTCCCGTACTCGATATATTATCCATTGTTGATCTGCACACAGCTGTTGTCAAATCAAATCAAATCAAATCAAATCACTTTTATTGTCACATCACATGTGCAGGTACATTGGTACAGCACATGCGAGTGAAATTCTTGTGTGCGAGCTTCACAAGCAACAGAGTTGTGCAAAATACAATAACATAAACAGGCAAAATATACGAATGGCTAAATCTGAAACTAATAAATATATGTACAATATATAATAGTATATGCAATTTCTGGATGTGTATACTAAATATTTTTCTACGGGTGTGTGTGTGTGTGTGTGTATACACATATTTTACAAATTAAATAGAGTAAACAATAAATAAAATATATAAAAATATACAGAGTTGAGACATGTGCAAAACAGTGGCATTACTGTACAGTATGGAGTGCATAATGTTAAAGTTCCAGTAGTGAAGCTGAGGTGTCTATGACGTGTTCAGCAGTCTGATGGCCTGGTGGAAGAAGCTGTCTCTCAGTCTGCTGGTACGGGACCGGATGCTGCAGAACCTCCTTCCTGATGGAAGTAGTCTGAACAGTTTATGGCTGGGGTGACTGGAGTCCTTGATGATCCTCCCCGCTTTCCTCAGGCACCGCTTCCTGTAGATGTCTTGGAGGGAGGGAAGCTCACCTCCAATTATCCGTTCAGAGCACCGCACTACTCGCTGGAGAGCTTTGCGGTTGTAGGCGGTGCTGTTGCCATACCAGGTGGTGATGCATCCAGTGAGGATGCTCTCAATGGCACAGTGATAGAAGGTCCTGAGGATGCGGGGGCTCATGCCGAATCTTTTCAGTCTCCTGAGAAAGAAGAGGCGCTGCTGCGCCTTCTTCACTGTTTTGTTTTGTGTACTGACCACGTAAGATCCTCAGCCAGATGTACACCAAGGAACCGGAAGCTGCTCACTCTCTCCACAGCAGCGCCGTTGATGGTGATGGGGGTGTGTACTTCTCTGCACCTCCGGAAGTCCACTATCAACTCCTTTGTCTTTGCGACGTTGAGGGTGAGATGGTTGTCTTGACACCAGTGGGTCAGGGCGCTGACCTCCTCCCTGTAAGCCGTCTCATCACCGTTGGTGATAAGACCCACCACTGTAGTGTCGTGTCATGAATGTCGCACTCGCTTATGTCACTGTCATGAGACATTCTCGCAAAAAAATCACGGTTTTAGTAACGCAGTAACGCAGGAAAAGTAACGGTAATCTAATTACCATTTTTGCAATAGTAATCCCTTACTTTACTCGTTACTCGAAAAAAGTAATCGGATTACAGTAACGCGTTACAAGTAACGGAACTTCTTATGGTTTTTGTTAACCATGGCTTTCTTCTTGCCCTCTTCCATAAAGGCCAACTTTGTGCAGTGCGCGACTAATAGTTGTCCTATGGACAGATTCCCTGGCTATCTTGGTAGGTTTACAGTTGTGCCATACTCCTTCCATTTCTGGAATGTTCGTGGGATGTTGTTTGATGGCAGATACTCCCTTCACCCTGGCCAAAAATGACCAAAGAAATAGTGGAAAACAGCTAAATATGAGAGGGTTTTGAACAAAGTTTGTGTTTTTTCCATTGTTTAAGCACTGCTTCCAGCCAAGAGTGATACCATATATGCCCTATAGCTGCAGAAAAGGCTAACATTGTTACCTTTTTACAAAAAAACAGCTAAAGATGAGGGGTTTTAGGACAAAGTTTGTGTTCTCCATTCTTTAAGCACCGGTTTGAGCACCGTTTAAGCATCAGCACCGTTTCAAAAGTTTGGCACCTGTATCGGATAAAACCTAAACGATACCCATCCCTATCTAGGATGCCCTCTGGACCCAGTGGAGGTGGTGGGTGACAGGAAAATGGTGGCCAAGCTGTCATCCCTGTTGGACAACATCTCCCACCCCATGCAGGAGACTGTTACAGCATTGAGCAGCTCCTTCAGTGGCAGGCTGCGGCACCCACGTGTGGGACTAATAAAGGTTATCTTTTCTTATATACATCAGTCTAAGTGGGGTTGACCAGACTTCTCTTCCCCGAGCCTCTACCTCTACCTCTACCTCTGGGAGGACACCAAGGGGTTCCTGGGCTAGCCAAGCGACATAACCTCTCCAATGCATCCCAAATCTGCCTTGAGGTATCCTTTCAGAGGTTTCTTCATGTTAACAGGGAGTTTTTCCCTCCCGGTGACACCAAGTACCTGCTGAAAGGGTCTCATCTGATAGTTGTCTGATTGAATTTAATGAACAACAATGTCTGAAAATATTGTTATCTTCTATATTTCATTATGAGTTTTTGTCTGTTCTTTGGATCTCTGTACTTTGCAAAATAGTCTGACAGAACAGAGTGAAAACCATGGTTAAGATGGTTCGAGCACTCTCCTCTAGGGAATGAGATGGCAGACGTCAGTGAACAACTCCCACTGTAATTAATCTAAAAAGTGTTTAATCGGCTTGTTAATTAGCAGCACTCGGATTGTAATGGGACTCTTAAAGTCAGGTGCACTAGAAAGGTCAGACAGTTTCACATTTTACTTTAAAATGTAGATGTGTTTAATTAAAGCTATCAAGATCTAGTGTATTTGTGATTAGTGAAGTCATTTCTAATAAGGTGAAAGGCCGAAATTATTATTCTATTTACAGACACACACTCAGTGTTTGGTAATTTTACCAGCACACCTCCAAAAATTTAATTATACTATAAGACAGAGTGTCCAATAACTCCTGACTGGTGTGGGGTGTTAAACTGTTTCAAATGACATTAAAATGTAATTCCTGCCAGTAAGACCACAGTGAAAGAGGAGTTTACAGACTAATTTGGTTACATGTCCTTCATGCCTATGGATGGATGAGGCAGGAAAATTAAAGCCTCCCCCACTTTTGGCCCCGTATGTAGTCTTATACTTAGAAAATTATCATCTTCATGCCTAATGGCATATAAGGACAGACAAGCCTCCTCCACTGTTGGCTATTTGTGGATGACTTGGCAGTGTGACCACAACTCATCATCACTGCTTTTTAGCTTAGCTTTTTGTGGACATAAACCAATGTCTGCTTTTATAAATTTAATTTGTGTTGACTTTTGGACTGAAATGTTGACGTCTTGAGACATTCTGGATTGAAGATTGAAGCAGATCTGTTGAATTTGCCCCATGATTTAATTATAAAGTGTGAGTATCTTGTCTAGTGTCATATAAATGAGAAACCAGACTCCTCCGGTCCTGGCAGTTTACAGCATGCTTGGCAGCAGGACTTCCGCTTCTTGTCCATAATAGGTTTTTCCCATTTCTCTCTCTCTTTTTTATAGATCATTTAGCATTTAGTCATTTCTTGCATGTCCTGATATTCTTGATATACATGAAAAGGCTATATTTATAAAATAAAATTGCAAAAACACCATCTAAATAATTTTGCACTTGGTACCTAGCAACCATCAGTTCTTAGTAGTTGGTGCTCGTTATAGTGGAACAACGCTGGCTATTGTTAAAGGAATGCAATTAAACTGCAATATAAAATATATAATTGCCCAGCTAATATTGCATTAGCTGGGCAATACAATTTTTTCTACAATATGACAGAAAAAAAAGAATGATTAAAATACATTTTAGCATTTGTCTGTGACACCTTGAGGTAGTCCAAGAAAAATTAGTTGTGATTATCTTGTAATTTTCCAGGAAGCATCAGTTTAAATGGTAAAAGCTCATCAGAACAACTAAAAGAAAAAAAAAAATTAAACAACAATGTTAAAATGGCTTTTTTTAAAGAATTAATATTTCACCATATAGTGTGACAGCCTCTTGTCAAGGAACTCAAATCAATTCAGTTTTACTTATATATCATAAAATCAAAACAGTGCTGCCTGTAATGCGCAGCAGCACAAAGCGTAGCTGCACAAATAACACTGGCACACTGGAAGAAGTAATCTGAACCAAAAATAACTGTATAAAATTCTAAATGTCCCTCAAACTCATTTTAATTAGCATATTTACGTGAAACCCTATTCATAGCACTCAGACTTCCAAGCCATCCAGACTCTCATTTCCTTCTCTTTGCTTATGTTCAGATTCAACTTCTTCCACTTCCACTGCATAAGACATTCAAAACTTGGCTTAAATATAAAAAAAGTATCAACTGCTGTTCATTTAAAATCTCATTAAAATTTTACATTTTAAAAAGTAATATTCCTGCAGCTGGCACACCAGAAAAAATACCATAAAAATAATAGAAATTTACCATTAAAATATAGTACTTTTCAATAATAATAAAAACTCCTCCTAAATATTTAAAATACCTGATAGTAGGGTCAAACACAGATGTAATGCAAAATATCAGACTAAAAATTACACAAACATATTGTTACCATTTGCTTTTAGTATGTTCAAGTAAAAATTGAATGTTCAGACTGGACTTCACAGTAAGTCATAGATATAAACCTTGCAGTATTTACACTTCTTAAATTATCCAAGGCCACTTGATCATTTCGTATGAGATTTATGAATACGAGATATGACAACTGTTAAACAGTTAGGGCACACTTATCTACTGCTCTCAGCATTTCATTTTGTTAACAAATAGACCACAATAGAAAATAGTTGCCCCTCTTTCAACACTCTTGGTAACTTAATTTGAACTTATGTGCAGTTTATAACAATCCTCTGAGCCAAATGGCTCTTTAGGAGCCATATTAAAAAAAAGCAGAATAAAAATTAAAAACATCCATCAGTTAAACCAAGGGTACCTTAAACAATCACGTTGAACATGGCAAGTCTCCATGATGGTTCTTATCTGAAAGTAAACATTTACACACTTTGGTCTTGGTCTGTTAATGCTCTTTGACCTGGTTCTAACTATAAATTGCCATTTTCTTCCCCAGGTTTTTACCTTGTTGTATGCATGCCCTCTTCCACTCAAAGTGGGCACTCCACTCTTTTCCGGCATATCTGTGATTTTATATAAAATGTTTAACTCTATCTTTAGTCTAATTATCTCTAAAAAGTGTTTTTACATTAGACATGGTAATTCAGTCGCAAATGTTTTTAATGTATTGCTGTCAGCTCTTCTGAGAACTCTCCACCTTTTGTCTTGCTAAAACATTGTGGAAGTTTGTACACTGAGTGGCTGTCCTTTGCTGGTAGGTTATTGATTAGTTGCTAATGAAAGGCCTATTAAAGACAAGCATATTGATTCAGAGAGAACCCGATGACAGTTTCACTGCAAAAGGGACACAATGGAAAAAGACATGCAATGCCAAGAGGCCAAAGTATGAGGATTGAATAAAGACTGTATATTTTAGTTTAACATTATTTATATATTTCTTTTGATTACTTGTTCTATCCTCTAACTTATATACTGATGACTAACATTCTGCAAAAACAACCTTCTGTAAAGTCATGGTTGCAGTATCATTGGTGTATCATTACTTATCAAAATCATTAGCTCTAACATTAATTACTCAACCCATTACTAAGGAGAACACTGGCCCCAAAGGCTGCTCCAGGATCCATTGGTGAATTATCTTTACCATTTACTATAACTGGTTAAAAAGCATAAAACATAGGTCCAAATGTCCAGGGTCCACAGTTTCATTTCTGGCTGGCTGCACCATATGCTGCTTGTCATTCTTGTACTGTGTTTACTCATATATTAGTTCCTCTCCACTGATTATATCAAATGTGCAAAAACGTATGAAAAAAATATTTGCTCTTGTGCAGAGCTGTAGTAACTACACAAGCATTAAAGTAAGCAGCCATGTGATAGGGTGCGATTAGAGGAACTGTGGTATTATAGGAGAAAGTTAGGACCGGCAGAGAAGTATGAGAGGGTGGTGCAGGACATAAGGACAGTAAGTCTGTGGCATGTGTAACAGGTGTTACAAACGGGTTTCAGTTCAAGCCGATACATCAGGGATCCAGTCTGAGCCTCTTCTTGCAATGTTAGTTAGCTAAAACAAAAAACTAAAACTAGATGTGAGAAAACATTTTCCTTAGTTTTGGTATTTGTTTGTTTCGTAAATGTTATAAGTTGCCTGATGAGGCATCAATGGATGTGTTTTTTGAGATTCTAAATGTCTAAGATATTGCAATTCAGCTGCTTTCAAAAAGTTTGTTTTTATTGGAGTACCTATACTATGTTTTTTTTTTATTTTTAATATTACCTCTGACATATGCCCTTCACACAGTAACTAATAAAAACTAAACTTCAGCTAAAGATTTTCAAACAATAAAAACTAAACTAAAATAAGAAAATCCACTCTGTAAACTGCAACTAAACTGGAATTAAAACAAAACGTAAGCTTTTTATAAACGGATGAGGCTGAATTGTAATTTGTAGTTAGTGAAGTTTCTTTCTGCTGAAAGTGCTTGCTCAGAGTGGGTTGTTTGATTGTTAGGGTTTTCTCTGCATTATTGTAGGGTCTTTACCTTATGATGTAAAGCGCTTTGAGCTTTTGTCATTGCTACTATCTAAATAAATCTCAAAATCCTTGTAGAAAACTTTCAGTTTTTACCTTTGATGAAAGATCATTGTGATGATGATAAAGTAGCTGTCTGTGTAATAATGGGGTCATAAAATTCCCTTTCACTATTTATAAATCGCTTTGTTTTGAACCACTTACAGACTAGAACAATGGAGCAACTCTAATCAGTTATTCACAGATGGAATGGCTATGAGACTTTTTTAAAAGAAAAGAAAATTGTCTTTCTAACAAAGCAGACATGAAAGTGTCAATACAGTACATCTGTAATGGTGTAAACCTTTCAGAGCCTACTTGGACTGTCTCCAGTTGCCATTGTTATTGGAGCTCTACAAGCACTTTCTTTAAGACTGTGCCCATATCCAGTGTTCAACCTTATGGGAGGAGTTCTGAGCTTGTTGTATGACTCACTCTTTACACCGCTTCAGTGAAAGCTATTGCACCACATTTCACAACAATTCATGTTCACGGTGCTTTATGGCATTTACAGTATACTGTTTTGTCTGTAAGATTTTTAAATTTGTATTGATTTATTTTGTTTGCTTCTTTTGCTTTGTTGTAGTGGTAGCAACAACTTGTCATTTTTACAGTGAAAGCAAGTGTGCTTCCAGTACAGTGGCTACTGTGTGTAAGGTGTGTGTCTGTGTCTGATTACAGCAACCAATGTAAAACATAACCGCAGAGGATTACATCATAGAAGCTAAAAAAAGTGCCAATTACACAGAGACACACACACACCCTCTCGCACACACACGCACGTTATGCTGGCAACACAGCCAAACAGGTTAGTTGAATGCAGGTAAGAGAGGAGGATGGACTATGCTAATGTCAGCACTTGGAGAGAGAAAAGCTAGCCTACTGTTAAACAGTTCAACTAAAACACAGCCGGGGTAAACTAACAGGTGTACGGGTGAGCAGTGAGGGCAGACATTTATCGTAGACGGGTAAATAGTCAGAAAGGTGTAGACAAGCAGTCACACAAGTTACCAAGCAGTGTGTTTTTTAGACAGGCAGAGTGTCAGGTAAACAAGCAGCCTGCTCTCCCTGTCTGCTATGGTGTTGTAGCCGGAGAAATACAAGCAGAGGCAGCAACACAGAAAAGAAGCTATTAGAAAGGTCTTTATCCTCTGCTGCCCCCTCTTTGAGACACACAGACTGAGGCTACTCCAAGGCTATTCAACCAACTCGGCTTTGAAAGGTAAATGTGTAGATTCAGTTTGCTTACATCTCAAACACTTGATCTGTACACATGACTGTGTATGCATGCACTTCATCCATGCTTTAATCTATCTGTGTGTTTACATGGAGTTGGTCAGATTCATTTAGTTTAACATGAATCTCCGTTGTTCTGAAACTCCAGTAAATGGTAAACAAGCTAAGAATATCCTGCTCCTTCTTTGTGAGTGGCAATAGGCTAGTTCAGATACATGCAAATTGTCAATGTACTCTGTTATGTTTTTGCACTGAAATTAAAATCTACCCAAAATGCAGTGTGAGATTAATGGGAATAGATGTTTCTTAGAGTTGAGCAAGTTATTTCAGTTAAATTTGTTTTTGTTCCTGGGTAACCAAGTGAAGGCCAATGACAATGAGTATGTAGGCACACTGGTTACCATTCAAAAATCCTATACCACACCAGGGCAGCCCTGTCTCCCTGTGCTTTATGTATTTGTGTGCCATCTTCTAGAGGATCCCCATCAATCACATTTGTTAACATACGGTCCACACACTGGACCTGCAGCTCAGTGTGCTGCTGTGGGTTTTTTTTACTGTGTTTTGCATGTGTCACAGGCAGTATGTATATACACATAAACACACACACAGCCAAAAGTTGGTATTTAACAGGTGTTGAGGCTCCAGGCATCAAATAGCAGCGCATCCCTGTGTGTGCTGAAGAGATATTCTGGAAGTGATTTACAGCTTTGTAAATCTGAATCACAATTATTCCTTAAATATGAAAGGAGGCGATGGAAATGAATCCTCACAAACAACAATTATGGGAAAGTTGATATTTTTGTTGTTTTAAAATCATTCTTGGTTCATATTGGTTCCTAAAGGTATGTGTAAATAATACTGAAATTTACATATTAACATTACTTTGCAGATTCAGGTTACTCAGGTTATAAATACAATGAAATAAAATTTGGAATAAAAAGTACATTAGATATTAGTTAAACACTGGAACGCAATAATCAGGAATAAAAAGAATAAATGAAATAATCAGGATAAAGGTGATCAGTGGACAGTCGTAACTTCTTTACGTTTGAAACAAGTTGGCACTTTTGTACTGTTAATGGAAGAACATAATTAAAAGAACACATTTTAGATGTCACATGTCCAGTTTGTAAGGGCTTGTGTTTGAAATAAAGTAAAAAAAAATCAAAATCATCAGTAGTTGTAATATTACAGAAATATTGCTGAAATTGTGTTATATCATGAATATATTGTGGGCACCATTAAAACTAGAACCTCCGACTTTCCAAACCCCTTTAGAACCGCTTCAATAAGCTGTTAACATTTGATATATACCTAACAAGTCTAAATCACTGAATAAGTATTGTAGCATAAGAAAAATATTTAAAAGAGGGAAAAAACAGAGAAACGCACGGAACCCATCATTGCCGGTATTTTAAAACTGAGCTCACAGTTGACTACAACAAAATCAGAAACACATTTTTGTTAATTAATCAATGTAAAAACTAGAACTGTGAAAAGCTATCACGCCATACACAACTGTCTTCTCTCCACGAAACTTGAAGTCTCTCTCACGTCAAACGTCTACCCTGCCCTATTCAGTCTGCAAGCCTCTTCAGTTCTCTCAGCTCTGAAATCTGTCAGACTTAGCTGCCCTGCTCAGACTTTCAGGGGAGATTATGAGACCGTGGACCTCGAACATTCAAATGTAATTTATACCAATTTACAAGTGGGCCACATTAGGTTCAATCCACTGAGTCCAGTACACCTAGCTGCGGGCCAGCTAGGTGTACTGGTATTTAGTATTTAGTTTCAGTTAACTAAATACTGAAAAAAATAAAACTAAAGAAAGTCGCACATATTCATGTAAGCCATTTAATACCATGTTATTATACAGCACTTTTCCTATTACACCTATCACCCTGCCGATTTGTCTGCAACAGCTGCGTCACTCTCTGCCTGCACCATTTTTATAGTTTTATATTTGTTTATAGTTCATAGTTTTCCCATATTAGATCTTTATCTTTCTTTATGAACTCAGTTGCTTTGCGGATTAATATTTTTAAAAAGCTCATTTGCTTATTAATGCTTTTTTTCTGATGGTGGGCACCGTTAGCAACACTTCCATGTAGATGCCTTGTAACGAGATCGGGAAACCTTCATGTGACTGCTTAATCTGAATACTGATGTTAGGTTAAGTGAAGCTAGATAATGGCTACCCATCCTAGATATGTTGAGCTTCATAGTGTAGGGTCCAGTTCAGTTATTACAACATAAACTTGATCATTTGTTTGTTCAGTTTTTCCGTTTTGTGTTTTTTCACCCAACAGGTGTGAAACATAAGTAACTTAAGCTTTTGGAAAACTTTTGATGCCTGACTTTTGTGAACTCAACTTCCTTCTGATTTCTTCAGATTGTTTTATCAGTAGCAAGGCTTTCATGTCCTGAACGTCAAGTCTTTGCCTTTTTTTTTTAATTCTACAATTTTATCTTAATTTTTCTGTTTCTGCATATCACTTTCAAAATGTTCACTTTATCCAAAAGGCACATGGATATTTTCTTCTTGTTTCGCACATCGTCTTTGATTTCTCCCGAGCTTTCCTTTTTCCTCTGTCCTTTTTTCATCTTAATATCATCTGACATTCCTTACCTGCAAGCAGACGGGGTATCACCTGTCGTCTGTTCGCTTTTTCTTCTGCAACACGATCTGATGCGTCTCTCAAACAACAAAAGGGAACAGAGAAAAAGAAGGGGTGGGCGACAGTGGAGAGGGAGGAGGGAGAGGATGGGAGGCTGGTCTGCGGCTTGGTATCTTAGACAGTCCAGCACTTTCTTTGTTATCTGCTCTCAGTGTGGGAGAAAAGCATCCCACCTTCTATATTATCATCAAGCAATGATAAGGATGGCCCTGGCTACTCTTCTCTCACAAAGGCAAGCTGATGCCTCAAGGCCATGTATGTGTGTGCGTGCGTGTGTCTGTGTGTGTGTCCGTCCATGTATCTGAAACCATGTCATGAAGACTCCAAAAACACCAAGGGATGTCTTATCCTTTTATTCTATATAGAGATAACAGTGTTAGTGTGATTTTGTTGCGACTTTGAGATACTGGCTTTGGCTCACCTCAGTACAATGGAACTCAAAGGCATTGTGGCATTCAAACAGCCCTGAAATTCACTGACTGAAAGTTTCCGTTTCCAAATATATTTGCATGGTTTCTTAGGATAAACAACCAAAGAAGCGTCTGTGCACATGCTTAAAAAGTTTTCATTAGCTCGGCTTTTGTGGAGAATATCTAAACTATGATTAGATTGGCCAGAAGTTGAAACAAGTTTAATCTTGTCAATTTAGCTGGAAAAGTGTTCATTCAGGCGGTTTCTGTAATAGATGCATAGGAAAAGCCTCAAGAGCTGGATGACATATGCAGTATACGCATCCATGTGCAGGAAGCCAGAGAGGATTCAAGGTAATTTTGACTGGTCTGCCACTTAATTGGTGTGTGGGATCTCAGGAAGTTGGTATTGTTGGGCTTTGAAAATATGTGCATATTTATGTTATTGTATTGAAATAGGTTTTTTTGTGTTTTTACAGGGGAAAGTTGCACCACACAGTTTACAAAACATCACATTTTTCTTGACATCAAATGCGAAACGTGTCCATATGTCTCCTCATCTTCCAAAGCGACACCAGAAGCAACAAGTTGCATGGTCAGTGGGGGTCGAGAGAGCTTTTAGATCGGTATGCGTGCCCATTAAGTGCCATCAAAGGGGTCCATATTAATGATAATGATGTTGTTGCACTGTAGGACATGTTTGTGAAGAAGCATCCTAGCAACATAAATTAAAAATATCCAAACTCCAGTCGGTTACAATTGTTACAGTGTTGTGTCAGCAGTGTTTTAAATCAGTAATTTTTCAGTTTTTCAGAGCCAGGAGGCAGAAAGGGATGCATACAGCATATGGTTATTAATGTTTAAAGATTCTGAACATAAAAGCTTAAAATGATTATTTAACAAAACTGCAGTTGTTTCTATGTAAAAATTAAAATCTAAGTTTATGAATAATTATTACTTGGTGCTGTCAAAGAACAGGGCATTTTATATGCATTTCAAAAGGGTGAGCAAGCTAGAGAGAGCTTGGATTGTGCAGCACTACTCTATTTTTCATTTATTTTTGATTGAATTATTTTTCATTAAATTAACTTAAAACTTGAAATGAACCAGTGAAGGAATGTTGGCATGGAACAGAAAAAACAAATGAACATAAAAGATAAAATGCCAAATTCCAAAGTTTGGTTTGTTTTAGTTTTAGGATAGTGTTAAAGGCCTTCTGTGGGGCCTGTTTTATACAGAAAAGTAGAGACAGGAGACATGAGTTGCGTTTGGTCTGCAGGCTGTTCCTCGTCTGTTTTATTAAACAGAATTTCACAGCATTGTTCTCTGTTCATGCAGACACACATTCCTCTTGTAACACCCCCCCATCCAACCCATTTGGTTACCTTGTTTTCTCACAAGTATAAGTTGTGAGTACAAGTATATCAGTCTCCTTATTTACAATGAATCTGCAATTACATTCTGTTGCTGTTCAGCATCAACAACATCTCTGTGCAGCAATGTTAACACAGCAACCAACCTGCTTATATTACCATTGTACATTCTTTATATCTTAACAGATTCAAACATATATTACATTTGTAAACAATAAACAACCATATCCTGCAATTGCCCACAAAACCGTATACATCAGACTATATACTTTGAACAAAACAATAAGTAAGATTTGAGTTATGCTTAAAGCATCTTTATCAACTGTAAACCCTCCAGTAATGTCAGGATAAAAGAGGTGTGTCTCGGGGCTACATTTGTCACGAAATAAAACATATGTAATAAGATCAGCTACCTCTTTACACTACAAGTGGAATCGCGGCTTCCATTACAACTGGCGGGAAGGTTAGCTTTTTCTCAGGCTATAAAAACACACTTTCTCACAAAATTTATGGTCTTTAAACTAAGACAGAAAAAGGTTTCTTGTCTTTATATGGGCATCGGAGTTAGCTAACTCAAATTACTAACCTGTTTTATACAGAAAAGTAAAGACAGGAGCCATGAGTTGCATTTGGTCTGCAGGCTCTTTCTCGTCTGAGGTGCAAGAGCGTTGCAACGGCCTATCGCACTCACAGCTTCTTCCCCCTATTGGCGATACCACATAATTACATTCTCATAACTTCAACTGAAAACTGCAATATCACAATGCCTTTTACATAACTAAATATTTAAACCCAATTACAATTGTGACCATACACTTGTAGGTGTCACAATAAGACAGACTTGCCGGCCGGCAAGACTATTCTGTGTTTGTAATTTGTTCTAATAAATGTGAGCAGAAGAGAGAGGAAGACATCATACAATGAATTTTGATTATAAAATCTTATTTGGCTTTCATATGTGCCCATTTTCAGTGATATCAACTTTAATAGTAAGGAATTAACTAGGCATATTATTCTTTTCTTTCTCAATTTTTTTTTCCTTTTCTTTTGCCCCTGATTAGAATCACTTTAACTTTTGAAATATATTTTTTAAATACTTATAAAAATGCATCTACCATTTTCAGATATATGTAACTGCTGGATATATCGTGAAGTGATTTAGACCATATGATCAAAGTCATGCTTCAACTATTTGGTTGTCTGTCTGTTTAGTTACACAATTTTCTGAAATTGTCCCGTATTTGCAGTCAGGTGAAAGCGTTTTTCTTTCTTGCTTTCTTTTTCTGTCTGTCTTTAAACTGTTGCCTTCAACACCGAGCTGCAGGCTAGAAGTAGAAGGAAGCAAATGAGCTCTGAAATACTGACTCCTTGGTAAAACACAGTCGGAATGACCTTTAGTTAACGGACAAATTGAGTTGCCGCCAGGGCACACTTCTGACTGTTGAGTGAACACTGTGAAGGAGTATGCATGTCTATGAATGCTGAAGTCGGCAAGTGCTTGAGATCAAGCTAGGGATGTGTGGGCCATATTTTATTTCAATACTTCCACAATACAACAGGCTCCGGCTGCGACCCTGAATTGGATAATCGACCGAGTTTTGCTTGATCTGTATTTAAGTAAGATAAACACTGGTAAATAACTAATACTAATGTTAGTGTTGGAGGAAAACCACCTTTATGAAATATATCCTTATAACCAATGTTAATAACCTGTTGGCACACGCAGTTAAGTAATGATTAGGGGCATGCTTATCTTTAATTGTTGGTGATTGTAGAAAAAAAGAAAGAAGTGATTGCTGCAGATGAAGTGTACCTGTCTCTGGGTTTCATTTACATAAAGCCAGAAAAAAGTCAAGGTTTTACATTTTGCAGTTTGTCTGAATCTAAAGGCAAACAAAATCACATATTCGGTCTGCATGCCCTGCTTAGAATCAGTTGTGTTTTACTGTTCCAAGTTACAATAGATCATGAGCAGAGATTACTGCCAAGAGAGAAAACCGCTGTGATTTTGAATGTAGTAACTGGATGTTTCTGTGACACCAACAGGTCGTAACAGGAAGACTTCATTCTTTCCCAAGGATAACTTAATTATCTGTTTACATAGACATGGTTCTGCTGGCTCCACAACACACTAAAGCTACTTCATTCAGTGTATTGATATTGTGTAGAGATGGTAAAATTCACTGACAAATATTCATTAAAAAATGCTGGTAAAAAGAGTAATTTTATTATTATTGCATATTCAATTAAATTCAATTTTATTTATATAGCGCCAAATCACAACAACAGTCGCAAAAGATTGTGAGCTGTCAGAAGCTGTGTTTTTCTTTTTTTTTCATTGCTTAACAAATAAAATCAAAACAAAAAAAAAAACAACCTGAGGATAGTGATATATGCAAATATCACAAAAGGGACAACTTTAGGTTTCATTGCACCGCCAAGATCCTTCATCTTTCTTTTTCCTTGTAACTAAATGTAACAAAACTGTTTTGGTTCTAGAAGTTTGTTCTATGCTTTGGAGACAAAAGCTTTATATGCTGGGGAGGAGAGCAGTCTCACTACTCCCTGACTGAACCCTAAGAACCAATCTTCCCATTTTTATCATCCTGGGAACTAGGAGTGTGATCCAGTACACTGATGTATTCTCCAGATGAAATGAGATATTTGCAATAACTGTCACAGGTGCCCACTTTACACCTCCAGTGTAGTTCAGGATAAGGACTCTGAAACTTGAACATAACTGAGGCTGGGGAAACTTTAGTTGCAGCATGATTTCTGGAATGCCACGATATACCTCAAGAGCTTGAGTTTGACCAAGTCATCTTTCTGATGTTTTAATTCCTGAGATCAGGCACAAAACTCCCAGATTTGTAATAAACTACCAGGGAAAATTAGTAGGCTTACCATTTCTTTAAATATACTGTTTTTAATAATTCTGTAAGTGAGGTACTTGGAAAGTTTTTAGTAATGCCTCTCAGAGCGTTTTGTCATGTCAGTGTCAGAATATGTCAAAGTATGCTTTACTTAGTAAGAAACAGCTTTGCATGCAAGCATTTGAATAACTTTGACATGATGCTTGGTGTGTACTGTCTGTCTGTTCCTGAGGCGAAGCATGTAATTACACTTCAAAGAAAATGGAAGTGAGTCTGCAAATACGGCAGCCTTGTCTATGTGGCAGCACACTGTCATGTGTGACGCCGTGGCTTGACACAGAGCAGGTTGTCACAATGTGCAGTAGTCTTTCATCTGTAATAACTCTGACTTCCAGTAAATGATTAAGACTTTAAAATTACTACTTTTTTAAAAAGAAACTCTAATCTCTTTTTTTGTTTACGTCAGTATTAAGGTACTGCCGAGGAATAAACCAGCTAAAAACTACAACTGCCTTCAATCTCCCTTCCTTTTCCATATTTTCGTGAAGAAAATACTCATTACAGCTGCGCACGAAACAGAAACGGCTTAGCATGCATAGCATCAAGACTGAAACAAACCGGGGCATACATACAAAATATCTTAGACTCATATACTTTTACACACATACACTCATCAAAGACCATTTTGTGTTCACTTCCCTCCCTCCAAGCAGCTCCTCTCCTCCCCAGTCAATTTGACAAATCCATTAGGGATCCATTACAGACTTTATGAAAAGCAGCTACATTATTTTTCTTCCAGTGCTGAGGAGCCACATAAATAAACCCAGTGATAGTAATGGCAGTCCTGATGGGGGTTTAAGCGGGATATTTGTGTGTGAGCTGACATGTGTGTGTACACTTGTCCCTGGATATGTCATATTTATCCCTGCACAAATGTGATAGCTCTATTTATAATTTCTAAGCTCTTATATTTGGTAACATTTCACTGATTTCTTTGATGCTGTGCTTTTGGTAGTTCTTTTCCCCGAACTATCAAAATCATCATGATGCAGTTTCATAAGTTGCATGTGTGTCTAGAATATGGTTTATGTATTATGTTTGTTATTGAATGAATGAATGATCTTTATTAGTTCAATAAAGATCATTCATCCATTCATTCATTTATGTTCTTTGTTTATTGCTATATGTTTTGTATGTTACCAAATTCTCCCTGGCAGATACGTGTGTTAACTCGGTTGATAAAGTGTAATGCAAACAATATGTCACATCTTAGACCTTTAGTCACCTTTAAAGGACATTGTCATAGAACTCTACAAAGCAGTGAACCATGTTTTGAACGCATTTACCTTGCTGCATGCTTAGCTTTCACACTGATTTTCTTTCTTGCTGCTTGCTGTGACCTTCATGCTCAATGGCTGCTACTGTCTTTGATAGCCATATCACTACTGGACAGGTCCATATGGTACCTCCACAAATCTCTGTTCAATACTATTTGTAAGCTGTAAGGTGACCTGTAGCCTCAAAGCCTGCAGAAATTTTTTTCAGCAGATTCAGAATGAATTAAACTTTGTGTTACCAATCGGATTATTACTGATAAAAAGTGTGACATTTTTTCTTGCTGTTTTTCCTCTTTGGTCAGGTTTAGGCACTAAAATCTACATTTCAGTATTTATACGCTAACAACTACAGCAGTTTTTTACAAAGCTTGAGAGACATAGTTTGGTCACATCTCCGTCACTACATTAACCAACATTGAGCCAATGCATGTAATTCATTAAAGCATCAATGTTAGTGCTTTGGCATCTGCTGCATTGATTTTTGGAAACACAAGTTACTGTATAATGGTAAACTGATGGAGTGCTAATTTATCAGCTAATGCTAGTTAGCTTGGTTAGATTGCAGGTTGCATTCATAAACTGTAAATCTACTGCAAAGTTGTTGACTTGATAAAACATTTCACCAAAACTGAGGTGGAAACTTCTGGTAAGGTGTTTACCACACAGCAAGTCATAATATTGGAGAGATAATCAATTAGAAATGCCCCAAAAGGCTCAAAAAGCAAACACACAATGAAAATGTCAAGTTTAATGACTGAAAGCAGAGAATGAAGCCTCACAGATTGTCTTTATCCAGACAGCTGAAGATCAATGTTGCCACGCCCCAAACTCAGTTTTTCATTTTTTCTAAAACAAAATTTGGATTTTGGTGGCATTTTTCATATTCCATTAACAAAGTATTCGTAGAATTTTTTTTTCATTTTTTAGTATACATTTTAATTGACACCCTGGGGCCAGCCTCAGGTGGCTCGTAAAGAAACTTGTTTTTTTCCCCCATTTTAATGTTTGGTTACTTTTTCAGCTCTGAAGGTTGACCCTTGGTGCGTGTCCAGTGGGCACTTTCCAAGAATTCATATGTGAGAACCATAATGGCAGAAATAACAGTGACAGCAATATTTAACAGCCTGTGAATAAAGTGGCCTACTTACAAAAGTCGCAATTTACTACTACTGACTGATATCATTCATTGTGATTATAGACTTTAACATCTTCATCTTCGCTGAAGTTGTTTGAAATTACAGCTGTCACATAGATATACATAGTGGAGTAAAAGGTGCACTGTTTCTCTCAGAGATATAAAAGTTTAAATACTCAAACTGTATATATCTAATAATTGTACTGCAGAACTTATTTGTGAATTATCTCTGATATTGTTATGCGTTCACCCAGAGTGAATGGTAGTAATAAAATTACATTTTTGGTCATAGTTTTCAGTTTGATGCCTGGCAATGTGACAGAAAATGCAAAACTGGTACTTGATTGTGTAGTTCATATAGGGACTCTCTCTCTTTCTCACACACACACACACACACACACACACACACACACACACACACAATACATGAACTTTACTCACACACATGCACATGAACACAGGCACACACAAATTCACACAAGAACGTACAGATATACTTGTACTTGCACTTATACTGTGCATGAAAATGTGAGAAATTGTGAGAAAAAAATGACATCAAAAACAAATAGATAGCTAATAGATTCTGACAGGTGGAAAATTGAGATTTCTCTTAAAATTGAGAAGTGGCCCTGTAAAACCAGGCAATCTCACCTTGCTGGTGTTGAAAAGACCTGCCACGAGGAGGAAGAGGATATTAGACAAGCTGACAAGCTGTCACAAAACTCAACTGAGCTGCACTTTATGCACAAAGAGGAAAGGCCTAAAGGTGTGTCTTCTTGCCTCGTGACTTAAAGATGGATTCTCGTGTTTATGAGACTACTTCTGTTTCAGTCCTCCAAAATCTGCCCAGCAGGACACCCAGATGTTTTGTATTTCTTTTCTTGCTCTCTCTTCACTCTGTCTTGGCCTACAGCTTCATCAAAATCCCTGTCTTCCACTCAAATGCCACAAACTATAACAGTTCCTCTAAAATAATGTCAAATGTACACCTCCCCGGGGACTTTCTTGCTGTTTTTACTTAACTTGACGAATAGCTCAAGTCATGTTGTGCTGTGGTGAGTTAACAGTGATAGAGCACCAATCAGACGTGTAGAAAAGTAGAAAACTTTGCAATGGTGCATACATGATATTGTGAAACCTTTGCTCTCTTTCATTTCCTTTGTTCATTGTTAGTATTCTTCCATCTTGTCTCAGTCCTGCTGCAGAGGCCAGGACCCCTGACACCTGATGTATTAGTCTGTCTGTGGACTCAGCAGTAGATGTTTTGATACCTTGAGTTCCTGCAGGGTGTGCCGGTGTGTGTGTGTGTGTGTGCATTTTATGTCATCACATGCAGGCCTAGTGCTGTGTGTGCATACATAAATGCCTGTGTGTGTGTGTGTGTGTGTGTGTGTGTGTGTG
>NW_024582615.1:704024-730746 GCF_018398535.1 Haplochromis burtoni | reverse complement strand
TGTGTGTGTGTGTGTGTGTGTGTGTGTGTGTGTGTGTGTGTGTGTGTGTGTGTGTGTGTGTGTTTGTGGAAAGAGTGCAGTGTAATTGCATGTACTTTTTCCACAGATGGCCACATGTTGTGTAATCAACACCTGCACCATCGTGTGGGTGTCACGGGTCAGGAATTGGTGCTACAGTATAAGCTGCTCTGCTCCACCACCAACTGATGTGGCCAGTGGATTAAGCAATTGTTCTACCAAGGAGACAAATACTTACCTACACTATATCTGTCATGACCTTACCATTCAGTCTGCACTGAGTGTGCAAAGTACAAAGGAAGTGTATGCAATATAAAAAGAATACAATTTATATGCTTTTAACTCTTAGTTGCCTCTATTAGCAGCGAGCAGACAAACAGCAAATGGCCCGACAGCAAAATATTTTGCTCACCGTCTTCGGGGAGACTTCAAAACAAGAAAATCTGAAATTAACCTACCAGAACAAGGCAATTTATCAAGCAATATTTGGGAGCATGTTACTGACACCTATGTCATTACCACAGCAACCCATCCAAATACTTATATGATGTCTGGATACATCATTTGATCTGACCATATAGAAGTATTTATATAGAGAAGGCCAGTCCATCCTTAAAATCTGCTTTGAGAACACATATCTGATATGCCTGATTGCTCAGGAACATGTGATGTGTTAACTAAGCCTTGGGATTTGAGTCACAACAAAGTGATTCTTGTCAGATCTTTTGGTTTCCCAGGTTTGAAACATTGTCTTTCAAACTTCAGAACATATTTACATACTTTATTTGTTTTAGGTATTTCCGGGTAGTGATGTAGCTACATAGCTGGTTTTAAGAGAAAATTCATACGTGCCATCATATAACATTAGTTGTAAACTTTTCCTTTTTTTTTTTTTAAATAAAGACTTATCACATTTCCCTTTGCCTGTTTTCTTTTACAGAACTTTCCTGTGTGCTTTGTGTTCAGCAGTACTCCTACTGCAGCACTTGAGAGCAACAACAACTCCAGCACTTGTGAGTACATTCTCATTTTTTAAGCATTGCCATTTTATCAGCATGAAATTCATTAATTTTGGCAAGAACTTCTTATTAAATAAGACCTTCTTATACTTTGTGTTTCAGTTATTCAGTTATTATTCCTCAATATATTAAAAAATAGTCAAGGAATCAGATGTCAACCTGTCCATAATATAGTTACTAGTACTATGCTGGCAACCTGCCTGTAGCTGGTACTGGTACTTGTCTTTTTTCCTTCCATCTCTATGGTAATAGATTGATTAATTCACAATTAGCTCCAGTGTTCAAAGTCCATCTTTGACTGCTTCCAGCAGTAGGGAACATCTGTTTTATGAACACACACACACACACAAACTCTTGCTGATGCTCAAGCAAGTACACACATACAAGTTGTGGCACATGCACACGCACGCAGAGACAACTACAGAGCTTTTGTGGGGGTGAGACATCTGCTGTTTGTTGTTCACAAATTATTGATAGCAGTAAACAGAAAGTTGAGGGGAAAACAGGCATTTCTCATGCTGATGAAATTTTCACGACCTGTCAGCCCATTCAAGCCAACACTTTGTTACCAAGTAGGATGGCATGACAACAAGAGACGCTCCTTCAATATGCTTTTCCCATATCAAGGAGAGTGCAGGGGAGTTACAGAAACAAAGAAATTCACAGGAAAGAGACCTGAGACAGGTGAAGCACTTTTTTTTAAGTCATTTGTATTTGAAAACCCAATGAAAATGAATGTAAAGCTATGCTGTTGCTATAAATGGCAGTGTGAGCTGAGCTAATGCATATTTCTGCATTTTAATCATAAAGAGAAAAAGCTCTAATATGTCTTACAGGAATAACTTAATAACTTGCAGTACTTTATGATCAAATAAATACAGACATATACTTCACAAGCATTTTGTCACAAGGTGTTAACAAGGAGAAAACATTTATCCATCATCATGGCATACTTGTCAAGTTGTAGTATAATGTAATTAGCGGGAGGGTGTATGCATGTAAATGATGCCTCTCTGCTTGGCTCTCACCATCTGTATGCCTCTTACTCCCCAACATGTGGCCTATCATTAAACCAGATTAGTGGCACTTGTAACTAAGACAGAACAAATGCCCAGTATCCTAGGTGTAATGTCCATATACTGTATAATTCTGCACCTCATTATCTCATGAAAAATGCCAGTGGATAGGAAGGCAAGACTTTAAAGGAAAGTAACAGGGTATCCTATCACAAACACACTTTGGCAAGAGATATAGAGGAACATCTCTCGCCTCATGCTGACAAGTAACAAGTAACTCCTCAATACTGGCGTTACTGTAGCTAAGAGGGCCAGATTAAAATGCATCTAAACATCTTAGGAATGGTTTGAAAAATTCATCCACCATGTGTCATTTTCAGCAAATATTAAATAGTTTTATGTAACATTGTAGATATTTTTTAAACTATAGTAGTAACAATATTTTATAAATCTTCAGGCAGAAAGAAAATGGCGTCCATGTAGGGTGCAGGCAGGGAGCACAAACGCTATGTTTTCATCTGATCCAATTTATGTTGTTAAATTGGTAAATAGTGGAGGAAGATGTTTCTGTCTGTGTGTGTGTTTGGTGGTGGTGGTGTTGGCAGGGCTTCTGAATTCTGGTCAAGAATATGCAGAACATTGTATAGAACAGCTGTTGTTCTTTTTGAGTGTGATGCTACAATGTAGTTTGATTCAAGAATGAAACTTATAAAGCAGAGCTTTATACTGGGTTCTGCTAGCTCATTACAAAATTTGTATATGCACTAAAAATTACAGTTTATATTGCAAGAAATGTTGATAATTGTTTAATATACTTATTTAATGCTATTTAGTTTACTACTACTATTTAGTTTTTTGTTTTTTTTACATAAGTGAATCACTCTTTTTTGTTTTTAAATTTTAAATTACTATTATGTAGCTCTTTTCCCATTGAGAAAAACGTCCCACCAATGAAATGTTGGTCTGTGGGAATATTAAAGTCGTAGTAAGTGCAAATTTCGGTATTTTGCTGATTCTGGCAATGGGCAACCTCCTGAGCTGAAAAATGTATGCAAGTGGCAAAAACATCTGTAGGTACCATGCAGCTGGCTGTAACAGAGTCCCATGTTAAAATGTCCATCTTTGCATTAAATTATATGTTTAAGGTCTGATGCAAACAACAAACAATATGGACAGTTAGATGTTGTATTGTCATGCACTGAACACTCTTACTGTGTATGTGTGCTGTTGTCGTTTGGAACATTTTTAATGGACTGTCTAATAAATACTATGGCTTACTTTGTAGTACAAACCTTCCAAGAAGTACTGTATTATTGTAGGGTCTACCTTACAATATAAAGCACGTTGAGGTGACTGTTGTTGTTATTTGGTGCTGTATAAATAAAATTGAATTGAATTGAAGAGGCTTGTCCTTCAGTTTTGGTGAACGGAATTTTAGCATTTTCTTAATTAGCGCTAACTAGCCAATGTGTGTCTTTTATTGCATTCATACTGTTTATGAATGTAGCTTGCTTACTAAGCTAGCTCGCTAGCATTAGAAGATAAATTAGGAATACTCAACAAAAGTTATTTTAATATTGCTGCTAATGTTGAAGATTCAATGTTCACACGCAGCAGGTGATGTCCTGGTGGCTACTGTTTTTATACAGTCTATAAACTTTAGAGACCACAGAGATTAGTTGCTTATGCAAAACACACAAAATCATAATATTAGTGCAAACAAGTGATCGTAATTTCACTCAGCAGCCTTTAATTTGGGACCATTTGTGGGGCGATCATGGCTCAAGAGTTGGGAGTTCGCCTTGTAATCGGAAGGTTGCCGGTTCGAGCCCCGGCTTGGACAGTCTTGGACAAGACACTTCACTTGTGGTGGTCAGAGGGCCCGGTGGCGCCAGTGTCTGGCAGCCTCAGTGCGCCCCAGGGTGGCTGTGGCTACAATGTAGCTTGCCATCACCAGTGTGTGAATGGGTGGTTGTGTAAAGCGCTTTGGGGACCTTAGGGACTAGTAAAGCGCTATACAAATACAGGCCATTTACCAAAACTAAAGAAATACCAAAATGCAAGCATGCAGCAAACATTTGACAAAAATTCAACGCAATAACACAACTTCAACACAAGCACATGCACAACCATAACATGACAGCTAACATTGGAATGCAAAGCAAATTAAACATGTAATGTTACAAAACCAGGCACAATAGAAGAATAGTGGGCAGCAGACCTAGCATATTTGGAGACATAAGAGGCAATTCTTTGACCAGCGATTTTCCAGTGGCTTGATATCTTCACAGAAATCAGCACATAGCATTTGAGCAGCACATGTGTTATAAACAGGAGAAGCAGTTTGGAAAAAGTGAACAACATAATAGAGAGGACAAACCAAAAAGAACTTTGTAAAAGAATATGAACTGATGAGTACTATATCTGATGCGCAAGCATCCGATTTAAGATAGAGTAGATAGAGTGTGGTGATGAGTAATGGGTCACTTCTCCAAAACTGGATAGACTGAAAGAGTATCAGGATAGAAGTTAAGCATGTGTCTTTGGTAATTTATAGCCGCTGTTGCTTGAGACACAGCCCAGCACACTTTGCTTTACACAATGCTTTGTCTTACAAGTAAAGGTCTAAGATCTCAGCTCATCAACGGAAATACCTAAAAAAAAAAGAACAAATAAAAAATGTGCTTTTGTCTAAGTTTAAGAAAGGTCTTTCAATGTTATTTTTTTAACACAGTGTAAACAATAGCAATCAAATACACCAGAAATATAATGGACAATGCCAGGTCACTTCAGGGATCAATGTTGCTTTTTCAGAAATTTTGAAGTCTTCCACAGACTGAACAAAAAAGAAACCAAACCAGAAAAAAAAGGCCTTCTTTTCATTTTTTATTCTCTTCAGGATTCTTTACTTCTCTCAGAGATATCTTCTTGCTATTCCTGGCCTCTTTATTGACTCCCACAGCCGCCTTTGTTATGTCCCCACTGTGCTGCCTGGAAAAGTGGCCACCTTAAGTGTTCTCTTACTGCTGCTCCCATTGTGGGAACATATTTCTAAAACAACACAAGATAGGCAGACTGTTTATAGTTTGATATAGAAGCAGAAAAAGGAACCTTCTTTAGATCCAGAAGGAAGAAATAACTTGAAATGCATCGACTGTTTGCAGTCAACAAAATTAGTACATGGAAACATTCCAAAAAATGAAGAAGAGAAGCAAAGGAAAGCAAGAAGAGTCATTCTGTTTTTATCAAATGCGATGTTTGAACTATAAAGAGGATGAACATCTAAAGTGAAAGGTAATGCCAAAGTAAACACTTGTTTTGCTACTTTGATTTTATCACGGTATCTCTTTGAACCTCCCGTTTTCAGGTATCAGTGAACTGTCTCACTTTTAACCTGAATTTATCCAATTTATCCCTCTGGTCACTTATTCTGAATCCAGAGCAAATCGACTGTTATCAAAGCCAGTCAGTAGCCTAACTGCTGACCAATAGGATTACTGAAAATACAAAAATTATGTTTCTACCAGATCCTAATAGAGATACAAGAGTTTATAATAATGTAACACACTTAACTAGAAATAAAGACTGTTGTGGGTTTTTGATGAATCGATTTTGTTGCAAAACAGAGCTTCAAGAATGGAAGGAGAGTTTATTACACTAAATGCTTACATAATGATAATAATAGCCATGTTTTACTTTTACAAAGATTCTTTTATTCCCAACAGAATTTCTCACAGTTGTTGGGTTTTATTTTTATTTCATTGCTCTGCCTCAGGACAAAATGAAGTGCTCTTTATTTTAATATTATGAAACTGGTTCACTGTCACCACTGTAGTATTACTTGACCATTTAAAGTGTCATAATTCACAGCGGGTGGATGCAGAAAGCGATCTGCTCCATTTTTGTGTGTGTATCCATATGTGTGTGTGTTTTCTTTCTTTTGTCCTTAGGATTATTTGACTGTTTTCTCTAACTTGCTGCATGTGTAGTACATGTAAATTTCATTAAGCAAGCTAAAATATAAAACCTGATATGAAGGCCCACATATTAGCAGAGGTTGTTTGATGGCTATGTTCAAAATGCCAGTAGTTTAATTCTCATGCAATATTAATCTTCATATGAGTCTGTGGACAGAGATGATTTAAAAAAAAAATCTTTCCATCAAACACTAATTTAACTTTAATGTACACAAAAATAGTCATTTATTTTTTGAATAATTTGAGTTGTTTTGTTTTTGAAACCAAATGTTTAATTATGAATTCCTTAAAAGTGGATTAAGGGAAAAGGGAACATTTCTGCGCTCTGTCTTATAAAGTAACCCCACTTATGTTACGGGTGGCTGTAACTCAGGAGGTAGAACATTAGCTCATCTACTAATCAGGTTGGTGGTTCGATCTCTGACAAACTCCCAGTCGGCTTGCAAGTTTCTCTCCAATGTATGTGTTATGTGTGAATGTGAACGTTAGATAGAAAGAACTCATTTAGAAAAAGCATAGAAATAAAGTGTTTGGGGGAATGACAAGTTTTAGACAATGACAAGTTGTTTAAAACACTTTGAGTGCTTAGGTAGAGTAGAAAAGTGTTATATAGTCTTAGCATAAAGGATATTAAAGTGTTTTGGATTACCCTGCATTAAAAAAAAAGTGCTAAAGAAGGACACAGCATGTTAAAATACCTAATGACCTAATAATACTGAACAAGTTCAAACGTGAAAATAAGTTGTTCCACTGGGTCTGAGGACCTGTTGGGCATTCCAGTTGTTGGTTGACCTTTCTGCTAAGCGTGGGCCTCTATATACTCCTCTGAAGTACAGAAAAGGGCCAAGCATTGAGCCAACCAATCTTGTATTCCCTTTCTCTTCCTTCCTCCATTAGTCTTCCCTACTCCTCTCTTTGTTCCACCCCTCTTCTCTCTTGTGGACAGTGAGATTCTTGGGTATGTGTGTTGTTAATAATTCAGCCTGGAGGATGGATTTTGGTCTTCATTTGCAGCAGGACATGCCTTGCTCCACTGAACAATGCACTCATGTCCAGGACCCTAAAGTGTCTTCGGAGACAGAAATAGGAAAACCCCTTTTTTTTCCTTTCAGTGACTGCTGGGTGTCTGAAACTATGGGGAAAGAAAACGGACAGGAGAGAAAGAAACAATGACTTAAATTCATTTTCTTTGCGTGTCCACAGAGCGCATTCTCTGACAAAGAGGTTATTCTCCTAGCAGAGGTTGATGTCAGTGTATAGGTACAAGGCATGAGAAGATCAGGCATTTTTAGAAACATTCTTTCTGCCTTTTGAACCTCCTCTGATAGATTTGAGGGTCATTTTTGCTCCATTTCCTCTCTCGATCTTTTTGTGTTTTTGCGTTTCCATTTGTTTCTGCCATGACACATTTTCATGTAGTGGCATATTAGTATCCATCAGTTTTGAAGGGCAGGGCGATCAGGGAGGGCTGTCGACTGCTGTGTGTCATACATTATGTCGCAAAACTAATTTCCTGCCTAAGTTTAACAATGTCTGTGTCCTCTGAGAGGTGATACTATATGGGGGTACAAATCGTGAGGTTCTATGTGTTTCACATATTGTGTATGTGCGTGGAAGCTGGAAAAAATGTGGCAAAATAAGGTCAGAAGAAAAATCATGTTTGTGCCAATGTGACATTCAGAGTTACTCTGGTGTCATGCTAATTGATAATAAACATGCCAGGGTAAATTAAGTATTGTTGGAAAATACTGACATAAATAAATGATTATGAAAATTAATGTATTTATTATAATAACACTATATCAAAGTTTAGTCTGATGCATGAAGGGAAAAAAAGGTAACAAGCAACTGAGAGTTAAGATGAATTATTCTGTGAATTTACTATAAACGTATCCTTTGGTCCTGGTGCTGCTTTTAGTTTCATTTGCTGGCTTTGTGGGTGTGAGAAGTGCCTGAGACTCCACATTTAGGGTCTTTAACTGAGTCTTGTTTGGCTAAACCTTGCCTTATCTAGCACACTGGTGTTCCAAGTCATCAAGCTTTGATAGAAACATTTGAAATATAGGACTTACTAAATAAATAGTTTAAAACTTCATTTGTACTGTCAAAAGAATGCCATCTTTTTTAATGGTTTGTTAGGTTAAGTAGCACCCACTAATGTATTGTTACTCTAAGGGTTGCTTGCTTAATTACTTTTAACTAAACTTTTTTTTATTAGCCAACAATAGTCCAGGTAGTCCAGACCCTCTAAGTCAGTAACAATAATAATAATAATAATGATAATAATAATAACCTGCCTAATATCATATGAAATCTTTTAGTCTTTTAAACCAGAATCTTGAGCTAAAATATGTAGCTGTGAAAATTCCTCCTCTGGTCTTTTTTCAACATGTGGACCTCATGTTAACAGAAAAAAAATGTTATAGTAATTTTACAAAACAGTAAAGGGGGCAGAGTGTTTATACGTTTTAAAATTTGTTTTGACCTAAAGGAAGAAACTCATTATTCAATGGAGTGTTACCCAGTCTGTGTTCATACGTCTACATTTTTTCTCCAGCTTTATCACTTTCTGGTTTTGACGTGATAATTATACACCTGGATCATCTGCTCGTGCTTTTTGTTGTCATATCCAGTCTAAGAAGCTGAGCCCTCCGCCCTACATCCCTTCATCATTCTTCATCTCACAAAATGACTGTGGTTTAAATATGAAATGGAGAATGACTGACAGGCTGGCACAAGGAAATAACTATCACCATTTTCTTGTAGTGGTTAAAGCCCTTTAAGAGTGTCAGGTTTGGTGGAGGAAGTGGAGGTGCTAGTAGGGAGGTGGGTTTCTTATCTCTCCTAAACACCTGTACCTGCTCTATAGTGCCATTTAAGAATTCATCACTGCATAAACAGGAAACACAATGCAGATTTTTGGGTCCCTTTATGAAATACTGCAGGCTAACTGATAATAGTTCCTGGGAACAGTGAGTCTTGTATTACTGAGCCTTGAATTGACTTGTATTGCTTTGCAGAGGCATTTATGTTTTAGATATATATCTTTGTGGTAAAATTACTTAGTGCTATTTTTTGGAAATGGTTGTATTTTGTTTATAAATTAGTTAATTGTTGGTATCTAATTTTTGTGATTCCTAAAATGCACGATCTGATATCGTCGTGTTGGTGTTGTTCCCAGATCAACATAGTAAATGTTGTTCCAGGATCAACTTTGCACCAATCAGAATGTTGTGACGTCATACTTTTGCGACTTCGGGAAAAACCACCGTAAAACAAAAAACTGTACTTAATCTGAGAGAAACCGCCTCTGTCCGCCGATCAATGGACCCTGACCCTAACCTTTTAATAAACGCTAAGCAGAATTGATATTGTCCTTGCAACATTGGAATTTCATAAATGCACGAATGGCTTGGCGCGCCAAAGAATAACGTCACAACAATGTGATTGGTCACTTGCAATGTTGATCCTGGAACAACATTTACTATGTTGTTCCAGGAACAACATCAACACGACGATATCAGATCATCCTCCTAAAATAGCCTTATTGTAAAGGTCACAGTGGAAAACGGTAATTGAGGTAATAGTAATAGAACAGTAATACTCACTTTAGTCCAATTTCCATCATTATATAGCATGGTCATGCAAAATTACTGTTGGTTTTCCTGGAATGGCACTTCTTTCAAAGTCTTAAGGTGGATGACTGTCGCACCTTGATTGGACTGACTCAAGCTGGGAAACTAGAGAGTCCATAAGTCTCAGACAGCTAATTAACATGTTGCTTTTAATCAGGCTGTCACTGGTCTGAGGAAAAGGGTGGTGTGAATTTGTTCATTTACCATGCAGTTAAAATCATGGTAAATATTAACACATTCAAATGACTCAATAGGGTCATGCCTTTTATGTGAATATGCTAAGATGAAATTATAGAACATGGAATGACTTGTCATTTTACATACGTAAGAGACAATCAGCTTAATAATCATCTGTCTATCTATTTGTTTGACACCAGCAATTTAAAGATTCACACTTTTGTCTTGTCACAAAACACAATTTTGACAAAGCCAATTGTTTCGCATCGAGTGTGCTTTGCAGATGCTGGTGATGAGTCTTCATTTTTAAATGCATTTGTCAAAGTCAGAGACAAGAAAATTATAGAGAATCCAATAAAGTATTTATTTTTGTTCAATGTCAAAGAGGTGCAATTTCCCATTTAGAAGCCCAGTAGTTTTATTTCAGAGAAACAGGCCAGTTAATTTTTGTTGCAGGCTAATACCTCCCTTTAAACGTGACATAAATGCCCATCACTTTCTTTTTTTCACCTCTTCTTATTCCATTAAAAAGTAAAGTGAAAGTGAAACTGCTTTGAAGCAATGTCATCAAAGTCGGGAAGTCTGTTGGGAGGGGGCTGATTTAGTGGATGGCAGGGATAAGAGGATCTTAATGGAGAGCAGCACTTTCTGTTTTGTTAGATGCAGTTAGATATAGCAGGCTGGTGAGTGACTACTAATGAATGACCAGACAAATCACACACAAACAGACACACAGTCAGATGTGAAACACAATGAAGAGTCTGATTCTCATTTGGATCTATTTTCTTCTTGGTATTCTGTCCTTTGTGACTCTTTGTGTATATCTGTATCGAACAGCAGACTGCAGCATTGTTACACTAACAGCAATGGTGGATCACCAAACAAAGAAAGGCTTGATGTTTATAACCTTCTGGTTGACTTTGACGTTATTCTCCATGCATGCTTCATAGGATGATCAGGTGAGCACCTAATGAGCACGTGGTGTGAAAAAAAACAAAATGAAACAATCGTTAAATAAGTCTCAAAAGAGGTAAAAAAAACAGAACTTAAAGGAAAAAGTTAAAAAACCAAGATGTTTTAAAATATACTTAGCAAATATATCAGATTCTACACTTGATTAGGGATGTTACTTTGTTAACTTTCATCAAAAGAGGAGGACCTAAAGAACAGATTATTATCTCAGCTTGACAGTAGACAAAAAGATAACGTGTGACATTCTTGGCATTCCACAATATTGCACAGGCAATTTAAAGCACTAATATTCTTAAAAGCTAAATGTAGTAGATGAAGGAATAGACTGCAACTATGCCTGTAGTTGTGTTTCTGGTACATTTTATGACTTTGCATTCTACAGATTCAAACATGCTCAGAAATTTTAGCCAGTCAGGAGCCTCAGGGGCAAATGATTCAGTTTACATCACATGGGCCCTTGCAGGCCCCCAGGGTGATGCTGACTTGGAAAGGAAAATTTTAGATTAATTTTTTTTAGCTCTTTATGTGTGACCATCTGTCAAGTCAAATCATGTCAGTTTTATTTACAAAGCCTAAACTTACAAAATATAAATTTCACTCAGGTTACAACCCTGATCTTTCCTGTGTTTCTTAAGAAGTTATGCTGGTTTAGCTAAATGATTACTTCTCAGCAACTGTTCAATGCTTCACACTCAGAGGGCTGAACTTTTGGGTGCTGTCAAGTGCTTCTCCCCGCCCCCTTTGAGGTTGCATCAGGAAGGGCATCTGGCGCAACCTCTTCCCTGCACTGTGGTACAGTTTGCACTTACCATAGCATCACATGCATAGATTCAGGGGAAGAAAAATGTGTGTACGTGCTTATTAATTCATTGATAAAATCAATGCAAAGCATTTCTCACGTGGCTGCTAACGCTGCTGTCACTTTCCATTGGCTTGTATTAGGAAGCCAGTGGTTGGTTTACACATTTACTTGACTTTGCTAGCATTTAGCATAGACAGCATGAGAGCAGCCAGCAGAAACAGGGACAGTTAAGCATCACATCACTGCATTACACATCACTAAGCTTCTACTTTTTGTTTCTGGCATTGTTACGTTCCCCCCCGAAGGGGTCTAGGCATGTGAGTGAGGGGACCAGTAAGAAATGAGTCCAGAATCAGAATGAAAAGGAAAACAGACAGAGTTGTTCTGTATTAATTTAGCTTTATTACAAATGATATAGGTTTATTACAAATGACATTAACTTAAAGAGCCGGCAACGCCGTTTTACCAATAATGCCAAAGAAACAAAGGAAACACTCGCAGCAACAAAAGACAAGAAGACTACTAAGCAAAAAAAGGGAGGCACTTCACACACTTCCTACCCTACTCCTCACCACGGGGAGACACTCTCAGGGCCCACAAGCCCATCTACTCACTAGTCAGAAGGAGGCTGTCTGTCCAAAACCTAGCACAAAAACGTGTCGAGCCACAGAGGGAAAAAACCACCCTGCTCACAGCTCATCCCCAGTTTAAATAGCCTCAGAGGTGATTGCTGACTGGAGTCAGGTGGCAAATGAGGCTAATCAAAAGCAGCTGTGTCCTGGGGAGAGAGGAGAGTGAGAGAGACAGAGGGGGTAGGAGTGGCAAGAGAGGAGGAGGCGGGGAGAGCGGGCAAACACCCCACCCACACACTCCCACAGCCTCAAAGGATGTAACAGTCCCCCCCCCCTTACATTAAAGCTCTACCAAAACAACAACAACATCTTATCGCGAGCTGCGTGAGAGTGCATCAGCCACTATATTGTCAGTACCTTTCTTGTGTATGATCACCAGATTATAATCCTGGGCCAGGAGTGCCCAGCGCATCAGTCGCTGGTTGTGGTTGTACATCCAGTTCAGAAAAACGAGGGGATTGTGATCTGTGAAGATGGTCACCGGGGAAGCGCTGGAGCCCACGTACACTTCGAAATGCTGCAGAGCTAGAAGCAGAGCTAAGGCTTCCTTCTCTATGGTAGAGTAGTTCAGCTGATGGTGTTTGAACTTCGCAGAGAAATAACAGACCGGATGGCACACACCCTCCTCATCATCCTGCAGTAGAACTGCTCCGGCTCCGGTGGCACTGGCATCGACCTCTAGCATAAAGGGTCGAGAGAAGATAGGAGCCGCCAACACAGGGGTGCTGCACAGGAGAGATTTTGCCGACTCAAAGGCATGCTGGCACTCAACTGACCATTCAAAAGGCACCTTTGGGCTACACAGTTTGGTTAGCGGAGTCACGACCACAGAAAAGTTCTTACAGAAGCACTGGTAATATCCGGTCATACCTAGGAACCACCTTAGTTCCCGTCTGGTGGTTGGACTCGGGTAGTCCAGGATCGCAGCAATCTTCGCCTCCACTGGGCGGACCTGTCCAAACCCCACCTGCTTACCTAGGTAAGGGATGGTTGCCTTACCAAACTCACACTTGGCGAGATTGAGGATCAATGAGGCCTCGGCTAGCCGCTGAAACACGTATAGCACTACATCATCTAGATACACATTGCACTGGGGCACATCTCCCAACACCAACTGCATCAGACGTTGAAAGATAGCTGGGGCATTTTTCATGCCAAAGGCCATTACTGTGTATTGCATGAAGTGGTCAGGGGTGACAAATGCAGAAATCTCTGACTCTCTGGAAGTGAGAGGCACCTGCCAGTAGCCTTTAAGGAGATCGAGTTTGGTGATGAATTTGGCAGGGCCGATGCTGTCGATGCAGTCTTCCATATGAGGAAGCGGAAAAGAGTCAGAGACCGTTACAGCGTTTACCTTCCGATAATCTGTGCAGAAACGGGGTGTGCCATCAGACTTAGGCGTTAGTAGACATGGGGAGCTCCAGGGGCTACAACTAGGTTGTGCCAAGTCGTTTTCTACTAAGTACTTAACTTCCTTTTTCATCACCTCACGTTTGGCGATGGGGCAACGGTATGCATGCTGCTTGATTGGGGCTGCGTCTCCAACATCAATGTCATGCTCACAAACATTGGTACGTGAGGGTACGTCACTAAAGAGAGACGGGTAGGAGTGCAACAAGTAAAGTAAATCTTTACACTGGGACGGAGGAAGGTGAGACAAGTGGGCCTCGGCCTTAGCTAGAAAAACAGAATTTGACCACTGCCCACATTGCTGTCCCTCAGAAAGGGTACCCAGATCATCATCGCCCTTAACTTCTACACTTAGCAGGGTAACAGGGACTGAACCGGGGGCAGCCGTCCCAGCAGTGTCTGATGATTCTGTCATGCTGGTGTCTCTGGTATGGTATGGTTTCAACATGTTAACATGGCATAGGCGAGTCTTCCTTCTGTGTTCTGGGGTGTTGAGAATATAGTTGGTGTCAGACACTTTTTTCACTATCACATAGGGGCCTGAGAAACGAGCCACGAGGGCAGAATTAGGCATGGGCAACAACACAAGAACTTTGTCCCCAGGCTGGAACTGTCTTTCCACTTCTTTTTGATCAAATCGTTTTTTCATGTTTGCCTGGGATACACAGAGAGCCTCTTTTGCTAACAAAGTAGCCCGTTGCCACCTGTCCTTGCATGTTTTTACAAACTCCACCACATTAGTTTTAGGCACACAACCACTGAGAAAACTCTCCTTCAGCACCTTTAGCGGACCCCGCACATCATGTCCAAACACCAGGGTAGCTGGGCTGAACCCCAAAGACTCCTGCTTCGCATCACGTATAGCGAACAATACAAAAGGGACCCCTTCATCCCAGCTTTTTCCTGTGTCATGGCAATACTTACTCAACATTGCCTTGAGAGTTTGATGCCACCGCTCAAGTGCACCTTGTGACTCTGGGAGATAGGCACTAGACACAGAATAAGAAACTCCAAAGGACTGTAAAGTCCGTTTAAAATCACTGGACATGAAATTGGTACCCTGATCTGTCTGCACAATTTTCGGGAGGCCAAAGGTGGTAAAGAATTTGACTAGTGCTTTGGTAATGCTTGCTGTAGTGATTCTCCACAGCGGAATTGCCTCGGGGAATCGAGTGGACACACACATTATGGTTAACAAGAACTGATTCCCTGCCCGCGTCTTTGGTAAGGGGCCAACACAGTCTACCATGATATGCTCAAATGGTTCACCGAGAGCAGGGATAGGACGTAGAGGGGCGGGGGGCATCGCCTGGTTCGGTTTACCCACAAGCTGGCAAGGGTGACAGGTGTTACAAAACTGCACTACATCTGCTTTCATTGCCGGCCAAAAGAAATGCTGCAGTATACGGTCATACGTTTTAGTGACACCCAAATGATATGACTATGCATGATCATGTGCTAACTGTAGCACATGCCGCCGCAGACTTGTCGGAACCACCATCTGCCGCACTGCGGTCCAGTCTTCTCCAGGCCTTGGGGTCCACTTGCGCATCAATAAACCTTCCCAAACGAAAAATGTCTGCTTCTTGCTCCCTTCACCACCCTTATCCTGAGCTGCAGCGGTAAAACACTTAACTAATGAAGGGTCTTCTTTCTGAGCCTTCACAAGTGCTTCCCGGGTGAGTGGAAAAGGAGCTCCAGACTCAGGAGCTGGCTCAACCACACTTTGAGCCGACTCTAAGGCTCCATTATCTCCCTCATCAGTGCAGGGCATCACTTCTCTCTCTAGAATAGAGCCAATCACTGATTCTGGCAAATCAACCCCCCCCACCTTGTTGCTGGGCACGTGAACGAGTCAGAACGCTCACCAGGAACACATCCGGGTGCTGCTGACTGAGGGCATCTAACACAGGCTCCATAACAGGATTGATGGTCACCTCAGGGGTAGGATAAACTTTCCCACCCACGATATCATTTCCCATTATAAAATCCACCCCATTAATTGGGAAAGAAGGACGCACACCCACTGAGAAGGAACCACTCACCAGCTCACTCTGTAACCAAATACGATGGAGGGGAGCAGGCACAAAACTCATCCCAACACCTCTTACGATGATGCTAGAGTCACAGTCAGACTTCTCATTAAATTCAAGCACACTAGCTAGTATGAGGGACTGTGAACCACCAGTATCCCGCAGAATGGTCACTTCACGCTTATCCTCGGTCTTACCAGAAAGCAAAACTGTCCCCTTAAAAATGAAGGGCTTAAAACACTCACCCGGGGTCTCAGGGGAGGGGGGCCTACTGACAGGAGGCATGGTTTTAATCAGCCCGACCCCTTTTGGTTTACGTGAAGTCGAGACTGATTGTTTCCGTTTACAAGCTTCACAATCTGCGATCAAGTGGCCAGACTTAAAACAGAAAAAACACTTTCGGTCTGCCTTGGGACGAAACCCAAGTACCTCACTCTTTGGGTGCGGTGCAACTAGCACCTCGCTAGCCTTCACTGGGGCATCGCACCGGTCATACCTACTGACACTGGTTTTATGGACGAGCGCGAACTCATCAGCCAGCGTCGCAGCCTGCTGTAGCGAGGAAACCTTCTGTTCATTAATATATACTGCGATGCGCTCAGCAATGCAGTTCTTAAATTCCTCTATGAGCATTAGTTCCCGGAGTGTTGATGAAATTATAGGTGAATGAGGTAAGAGCAAGACAGATGCAGGTTAATTAACTTTCCACCTTCTTCAGGGAGGAATGCGCTTATACTGTAGTAGGTTCTTTGACCCCCGCACCAACACACACACACACACACACACACACACACACACACACACACACACACACACACACACACACTATCCTGTTATGGAGACTCTAAAAATGTTAATGTTATAGCATATGTATATGTATGTACCATTTCTTTAGAATGTAAAAACATATATAAAACCATTGTAAAACTTACCACCTCTATTTAACTATGTAAGGACTATTGCAATTTTCAATTAATCAGAGTCTATCCATAGAGAATAACTGATGATATGTTTATATCATTTATAAAACAACAAAAAACAACAACAAAAAATCACTGATGTAAAATTCTCAAATGTAGGTAATCCTTATTTATCCCTGTTGTATAAGCTATCATTGCAAATTAAAATCTTTGGGTGTACACTGTTTGACAAAGTAATTAATATGGGACCTGACTGGGCCCTGGAAATTTGCAGTTTTTTTTCCAGAGTTTTCTGACAGGTCTTTTTTTTTTTTGTCATGCCACCCTTTAAAACAAAAAATGTGAAATATTAATGCGTTGTAATATCCCTGCCCCAAATAAATAAATAATACATTAATTAATAAAATAAATCAAAGTAAATAAATAAAACACTTAAAATTGAAACATGTTTCTTTATGCATTGGGTTATCTTTCAATTTGTCTCTTTGCTTACACCCAAAAAAATAGGTTGAATGAGATCATTACCGTGATGTTAAACAGCATTGTTGAACAAGTAAATACAATAGAATGAGGGAAAGGGTGAAAAAAGGGAAAGAGCGTGAGTGTGAAAACTATTGAGTAGGTTGTTATATTTGTCACATGCACAACTATTTATAGCACCAGTATCATGCATGGCAACACAAACAAATCTCCAGAAATTTGTGAGAAAATCAACATCACAGTGTCTTAGGCAGGAATAATCTACTCTAACTGTCTTGACAAGATGTCAAATGTTGAACAGTTAGATGTGTTAAATGGGCCAATAATGACTGCTGAACATGTTGGCCATATGGATGGGCCCCACTGAGATCTAACTGCTGGCAAAAGGCCCAACACACTCAAATTGGAGAGAGACAGAAAGGGTAAGAGAGAGCAGGTGGATGAAAGAAGCAAAGGACTACAGGATGAAACTAATTTAATCCCACTTCTTTTTTTTTCTTTTTAAATAAAGATTTTATGAATGGAGTGGACAAAGAGTCCAGTAGACATGCATGTAGGCAGAGATGACCTTAAAAACAAACAAACAAACAACTATGTATGGAAGCTGTTTTTGATGTTCAGAGTAATATGTCATTATTAATACCATAAATGTAATACACATACGTGTAATACATGGATACTTTAACTTAAACCACAATCCTAAACCCATGTTTTTGTTGCCTAAATCTAATAAATTAATTACATCAAAATTTTCTTAAAAAAAAGTTAGAATAAACAAACTGATAAGAAGTGCAAAATTCTCGAAACACAATCATGTCCTGGCTGACAAATTGTGACTAATGCAGAATTTTTGTTTGCAAAGACTACTTTTATCTCTTGACATGAAATATTGTACTTTGGTAGAATTAAAAAATAAGTGTAGTGCAGGTCTATGATGATTTTTAGTGCTACTATCATCTAGTTCTGATTCTGGTTCTGTCTTGGTTAAGTCCTAAGTAGTCCTGATTTTGAACTGTTGTAGTCCTGTTTTAATTCGGATCAGTTCTGGGTCTGGTTGAATTGGGGTTTAGTCCTCGTGTCTTGATACAGCCCCGACTTTGTTCTGCCTTGCTGCTTAATTAAAAAACTAGTTTAAGGTGTCCTGCATATGTGATATATATTTTTCCTATATGAAGTCATTCTTTTTTGAACAAAACTCAAAACAGAGCCTATTAATCTTTCAGTCATTTCTACCCTCACTTAATTTCCTTTTGCTGCTCAGCTCTCACACAGTGGCTCAGCTATGCTCCAATCCCTCCATATTGTGGCCAATCACATGCGAGGATATAGGATAATATCATTATGTGAAAAACAGAGAGGGTGAGAGACGCGACAGTCAAGTGGAGCTGTCCTCTCAGTAAGTGAGTGAGACAGTAGACAGCGGTGAGGAGGGCTGTGCGAAAGCAAAAACACATAAATATGCCTGACACCCAAAAATGAAGCAGCATCTGGCTGCAGTTTAAATACTTTGTTTGTCTCGGTCTTGGTCTTTGTCTCGACTTGGTCTTGGTCTTGTCTTGGTCTCGATACCCTCTGGTCTTGGTCTTGTCTCGGATTAGGCAGTCTTGACTACAAGTCTACCGGTGCATCAGGAAAACCAACACCAATCGACACTTGCAGCATATTTCTGTTACACTAGCAACTCAGTTTTTGATACCAGGGACGCAAAGACATTGTTGCATGTACCCATGAATGAACATTTAGGTCTGGGTAAATGCAACAATGTGTTTGTATCCAACGTATCCAATGAAAACGTTTTTATTGGATACGTGGAAGAAGATGGATGAATGGATTATAATTTAAAAAAAAACAAAACAAGCTAGCTAGGTGCCTCTAGCAAACACTTAACAAAAAAAAGCTGTTAAGCTGTTATAACAAAGGTGTGGTGTAATTGCATTGTACAGTAGATGTTAATGCAGCCGGTCAGTGTAGTTAGGCTGATGGCAGCTAGAGGGCGAGACCGGTGTGTTTCTGTATAGAATGTTATGTTATGTGGGGCAGAGCAAGAACAAGAAAATAAAGTGTGGTTATGAATCGTACAGTGGACCCGCGTATAATTGAATAACACGACATGGTGTCAGAAGTCCTGTACTGATCCATATAACCTCGACTGAACGAACCTGTGTCTGGCGGAGCTCGCGGAATAACGAGGGGAGAATATGGCGGATGAGACTGCACAGAGAGCACCGGCGGGGCCGAGCGCGACATTCAGCATCCAGCCACCGGAATCCTTCGACTTTTCAAAACCGCAGGAGTGGTCCAAATGGATACGGAGGTTCGAGAGATTCCGTCTCGCCAGTAATTTGAACGTCAGCTCGGAGGAAAACCAAGTCAACACGTTGATTTACTGCATGGGAGACGAGGCGGACGATGTGCTTCGCGGTCTGAGTTTAACAGCGGAGCAAAGGACAACGTACGAGGGGGTACGTGATGGTTTCCAGGCTTTTTTCATTGTGAAGAAAAATGTGATCTATGAGCGCGCCAAATTCAATATGCGCCGACAGGGAGACAATGAGACAGTGGATGCTTTTGTGACAGCACTGTATGCGCTAGCAGAACATTGCAACTATGGAGTGCTACATGATGAGCTGATACGTGATAGGCTCGTTGTCGGTCTCACGGACAAACGGCTGTCAGAACGCATGCAGCTTGACCCAGATTTGACTTTGCAGAGGGCTATCAACATGGCGAGGCAAAGTGAAGAGGTAAAGCGACAACAATCCTCCTTGCGAGGTGACTCTAGAGGTGAGGCTAGCGATGCTAAGTCAGTAGATAGAGTGCATAAAATCAGTCGTAAGCCTGTTAGAACCAAACTGCTCCAGACTGATAGTCGTCAAGCTAAAACACGTGGATTCCGAGAAGACGGCAGAAAAGGGCCAACCTGTCAGAAATGTGGTGGCGCTCCATCCCATTCAAAGCAGGATTGTCCAGCGAATGAAGTGAAATGCCATGCATGTGGGAAAAAAGGACATTACAGGCGTGTATGCAGGGCACCAAAAACAGTGCATGAGGTTGAAGAGGATGAACATGGTTTGTTCCTGGGCAGTGTTAAGTGTGAGGGTGAGCCGTGGACTGTCGACTTAAGCATAAACAACAAAAACGTGTCATTTAAAATTGATACAGGGGCCGATGTGACAGTCCTACCCCTTAAGGTGTTTAAGGAGCTCTACAGACACAACCACCCCCCCAGTCTCCACAAATCAACCAAGGCTCTGCTGGGTCCCGGGAGGAGTCGTTTGGATGTCGTTGGTGTCAGTGAGCTTGCACTGAGGAAGGGAGACAAAGAAATACTTGAGGATGTCTTTGTCATCAGACACCTGCACACTGCTTTGCTGGGGAGACCTGCTATTAGCAAGCTGGAGCTTGTGGCTCGTCTGGAGAGCATAACTATAGAGACGCTTAAAAAGTGCTACCCAAAGCTGTGCAGTGGTCTCGGTGAAGTACGTCAGCCGTACGACATCAAACTGAAACCTGGAGCTCAACCTTTTTCCTTGAAGACGCCACGGAGAATCCCGTTGCCTCTGATGGACAAAGTTAAGCAGGAGCTGGCCCGTATGGAAGAACTAGGGGTGATCAGCAGGATTGAGGAGCCAACTGATTGGTGCTCAGGCATGGTGGTGGTACCGAAGAAGACAGAAGATGTACGCATATGTGTCGACCTTACACACCTCAATGAGTCTGTGTGTCGAGAGAAGTACATACTGCCATCGGTGGAGGAAACATTGGGCAGATTGGCTGGTGCCAGCATATTCAGCAAGCTGGACGCTAACATGGGGTTTTGGCAGATACCTCTGACGGAAAACTCAGCCAAATACACCACTTTCATCACACCGTTTGGGCGTTATTACTTCAAGAGACTGCCCTTCGGGATTGCTTCAGCACCGGAGCATTTCCAGAACAGGATGGTCACAGAGGTCACAGATGGTATGGAAGGGGTGGTTTGCCACATGGACGACGTGCTGGTCTGGGGCAGAACGCAGGAAGAGCATGACTCTCGCCTACACGCTGTGCTGGGCAGGATCCAAAAAGCTGGCATCACCCTAAACATTAACCAGTGCGACATCGCGAAACAGCAGGTGACGTTTTTAGGGCATGTTCTCTCAGCCAGCTGCTAAGTCTGCTGGGGGCACAAACTCTGGATGCGCTCCCTCCCAGAATTCAACGCTTTAGGATGCGCCTCATGCGATATTCCTACTCGATTTCGCATGTACCAGGCAAACACCTGTGGACAGCTGACACGCTCTCACGATCTCCAGTGAAAGCAAAAGAAACACTTCAAGACAAGGAGTTGTTGGAGAGCACAAATATTTACGTGGACATGTTGATGGACAATCTGCCAGCTAGCAACAATTTCTTGGAGCAGCTGAGAGAAGAGCTGAAGAGGGACAGCGTATGTGCTCGCGTGATGCAGCTGTGTGAGGAAGGATGGCCCACACATTTCAACAGCGAACCAGCGCTAAGACTGTACTGGGCAGAACGGGCGTTCCTCACCGTACATGATGGTCTGCTAATCAAAGGGGACAGGTTGGTTATACCTGCAACTATGAGAAATGATGTGCTCACCAGACTACACGAAGGTCACCAGGGAGTGGTTAAGTGCAGACAGCGAGCACGACAGTCGGTTTGGTGGCCAGGGCTAAGCCAGCAGATAAATGAGCTTGTCCTTAACTGTCGGACATGTTGCCAAGTGAGAGAAAACCACACAGAACCGCTGATGCCATCACAGTATCCGGGGCGGCCGTGGCAAAAGCTAGGAGCCGATCTGTTTATGCTGAGAGGGAAAACCTACCTTCTTGTCGTGGATTATGCCTCAAGATTTGTTGAGATTGCCCCTCTCACACCTTCAAGATCAGAGGACGCGATCCATCATCTCAAAGGGATTTTTGCACGACATGGGATCCCCGAGCAGCTGGTAACAGATAATGGGCCACAGTTTTCAGGGGCAGCTTTTGAGACATTTGCAAAAGTGTATGGCTTCTGTCACATTACAAGCAGCCCGAAATATCCCCAAAGCAATGGCGAAGCCGAACGAGCAGTTAAGACTGTCAAGAATCTATTGCGGAAAGCTGTTGATCCACACTTGGCTCTGCTCGCTTACAGAGCCACCCCACTGCAGAATGGCTATAGTCCAGCCCAACTTCGCACCACAGTGCCAATACTGCCATCTCTGCTAGACCCTGCACTTCCTGATAGTGTGGTTGTCACCCGGAGGGAAAAGGAGAGGAGGACTAAAGAGACACAGTCATATAACCTTCGTCATCGCGCACGCAGCCTCGACAGGCTCACTCCAGGCCAAGAAGTGTGGATAACAGACCAGAGAGCCAGCGGCACCGTTATTGGCAGCCACTCCACACCACGATCATATCTCGTGGAGGGACCTCGTGGGACAATTAGGCGGAATCGTCGGCATCTTGTTCCCATGAAACACTCTCCAGACCAAACTGAGAGCAATAATGGGGAGCCAGAATCTGCAGAAGCCGGGGAGCAGTGCTCCACGGACATGCCAGAGACAGTTTCTCCAGAGCTTCCATCTACACCCAGAACCAGATCCGGAAGAGTGGTTGTGAGACCAACCAGATTGGACTTATAACGGATAAGATGGAAAGGACTGTTTTATACAAGAATACCCCTCTTTCGTAGTATTGTTTGCACAATATGGGTAAAAGTGTAAAAGCTAAAAGGTTGTCATTTTCAAATATGCATGTTCAGAAGTTGGGAAATGCAGGGGGTGTGACAAGTTAGCATGTAAGAATTTGTGTTACTTAACGGGTTAATTAGAGTTAAGATTTTCATTATATAGTATTCCTTACAGGTAAGCGCAGGACCAGACCTTCCAGCCACAGAGGCAGAGTGTGTGGGTGGGGTGTTTGCCCGCTCTCCCCGCCTCCTCCTCTCTTGCCACTCCTACCCCCTCTGTCTCTCTCACTCTCCTCTCTCCCCAGGACACAGCTGCTTTTGATTAGCCTCGTTTGCCACCTGACTCCAGTCAGCAATCACCTCTGAGGCTATTTAAACTGGGGATGAGCTGTGAGCAGGGTGGTTTTTTCCCTCTGTGGCGCTACACGTTTTTGTGCTAGGTTTTGGACAGACAGCCGCCTTCTGACTAGTGAGTAGATGGGCTTGTGGGCCCTGAGAGTGTCTCCCCGTGGTGAGGAGTAGGGTAGGAAGTGTGGGAAGTGCCTCCCTTTTTTGTTTAGTAGTCTTCTTGTCTTTTGTTGCTGCGAGTGTTTCCTTTGTTTCTTTGGCATTATTGGTAAAACGGCGTTGCCGGCTCTTTAAGTTAATGTCGTTTGTAATAAACCTATATCATTTGTAATAAAACTATATTAATACAGAACAACTTTGCTTATCGTTCTACTATGTCTCCCCACTGATGCCTAGCTCGGGAACTAAATGTGGGGCTCGTGAAATGATGGAGAATTAGTAAGTGGTTTTGTTGGCTTAGTAGTATCTCACGCTCTTTCCGTAGAAAGGGGAGTTAGCTGAGTACTCCCCGGCCATTTTTGTTTTTCGAGTAATGTGTTATTGTCGGGAGTTGTCGGGTTCATTGAGCTTACTAGTGCCTCGACTGGTCCTCACTACTACTAATTTTGGGTCTGGAGGGTCGGTTATTTTTAACCGTACCATTCGCTGTTTTTCATTTGTGTATGTCAGGGGTAGTGTCGTGGATGAGATAAGGAGGACCCAAATGCTGGACTCACAGGCAGGTAGGTGAAGGTGGATGTTTATTGCCGAAGGAATGAGCAAACAGTACAGAGGGAGGAAATGGCTGGTTGGCTGGCTGACTGACTGAATGAATGAACAAAGGACTGACTGGCTGGCTGACTGACTGACTGACTGACTGACTAACTGAACATACAGACGGAGGGACGACATGAACATCAACATCAGACGTACATCAATGACACGACAAGGATCGGATGGAACTGAGGACTTAAATACACGCTGGGTGATGAATGATTAGAAACCGGTGAGTACGCAGCTGAACTTAGTCTGACTAATGATACATGGAAATAACTGGAACACAATACGCAGGCGGTATGCTGGCACAGAAAACACAGATGTGAAAATAAACTGAACATGACAAAACAGAAAACACTGGGTCAACGACCCAGGAACCCTGACAGTACCCCCCCCTCCAAAGGCCGGCACCCGACGGCCAAAAGAAAAAAAAACAGAACAGGGCGGGCGGAGGGGGCCCAGGACGGAGGGACGGAGTCCACACAGAGCCAGTTCAGGTGGGCGGCCACGCGGCCAGTGGCTGAGCCCATACAGTTCAGGTGGGCGGCCACGCGGCCAGTGGCTGAGCCCATACAGTTCAGGCGGGCGGCCACACGGCCGGCAGAGACGCTGAAATCGATCCAGTGGGCGGCAGCGAGGAAGACGGCGGCGGCCACTGAGCCGGTGCGGTGGTCGACCACGCCGGCGACGAGGAGAAGGCGGCCAAGGAGCAGCTGCAGAAGGCGGCGCAGGAGCCGGCGGAGACTGAGGAGCAGCTGTAGGGCCAGGCAAAGCAAAGGCAGAGGCAGAGTCTGAGGCCGGACCAGGCGAAGCAGAAGCAAAGGCAGAGTCTGAGGCCGGACCAGGCGTAGCAGAAGCAGAGGCCGGACCAGGCGTAGCAGAAGCAGAGACTGAACCAGGCGAGGCACAGGCTGAAGCTGGACCAGGCGAAGCAGAAGCAGAGCTAGGTGACAGCGAGGCAACCGCAGGTGGTGGCTGGACGGGCTCCTCGGGCCCTCCAGCTGACGTGGCAGGAGGCTGGACGGGCCCCTCGGACCCTCCAGCGGAGACGGGTGGCTGACGGGCTCCTCGGGCCCTCCAGCTGACGAGGCATGAGGCCGGACGGGCTCCTCGGGCCCTCCAGCTGACGAGGCATGAGGCCGGACGGGCTCCTCGGGCCCTCCAGCTGACGAGGCATGAGGCCGGACGGGCTCCTCGGGCCCTCCAGCTGACGAGGCATGAGGCCGGACGGGCTCCTCGGGCCCTCCAGCTGACGAGGCATGAGGCAGGACGGGCTCCTCGGGCCCTCCAGCGAAAACGGTCTCAGAACCAGTGGGCATTGGAGCCCCTGGCACACACAGGACAGAACCAGCAGGTGCGGGGACCTCTGGCAGGGAAGCAGCCGGGCCAGCGGGTGCGGAAACCCCTGGCTGAGAAGCAGGGTAGCTCACAGCTGGCTCTGGGTGCTGTGGCTGCAGGTCCGGGAACTGAACAGGATGGTGGACGGGCGACTGGACTACTGACTGGAGGACAGGAGGCGACTGGACTACTGACTGGAGTACAGGAGGCGACTGGACTACAGGGGACTAGAGGGCAGGAGCGGACTGGACTACAGGGGACTGGAGGGCAGGAGCGGACTGGACTACAGGGGACTGGAGGGCAGGAGCGGACTGGACTACAGGGGACTGAAGGGCAGGAGACTGGACTACAGGGGACTGGAGTGGAGGCTGAACAGCAGGTGAGGGAACTGGCTGGAGTGGAGATGCTAAAGGAGGAACAGAGGTAGGCGAGGCTGACGACAGAGCTGAGGTTGGTGTGGCTGATGGCTGAGCTAATGACGGAGATAATGTATTGGAGGTGGTGCTTCTTTTTTGTTATTGTTAGCCTCAGGTAGTTTTTTGTTTTAGAGATTAATGGCTACCTTTGATATTGCCGTGTTTAAGAAAAACCCCTCGCTTGTCCAACTGGAGCCTGTAGGAAGAGGGATTTGCATGAGGTGGCATCAGTTTATAGCATTTCTGTTTCCACAGCTCTGCGTAAGGCTGAGCTGAAAGCGCTCTTGTGTCTGGCTTGGTGGAGAAAGGGATAGTGGCCTTGCCAGTTCTGCCGTCCACTTGAGCATGGGGCAGCGTCTCAGCCTGTTCCGCAGGCGTCCAGCTCAAGCTGTAGGTCCATTGGTTCGACACCTGTTGTCAGGGGCTGCCTGAGGACAAACCCATGACATTGCCTCGCTTCGAACCCTCTCCATTGAATCAAGTGAAGGCTCGAAGCAGGATGCTAAGCTCCGTGTACGCCTGGCTCGTCTCCAGTTGGAAAAGGAGGACGTGAGAGGGAGTTCCAGCTAAAGAAAGAGTTGGAGCTTAGGCGTTTAGACGCAGAGCTTGCTAGAGCCAGGGAGGTCGAATTAAAGGAAAGGTGGAGGCAGAGACAGCTGTAAGGTTCGACAGCTGGAACTCCGGCAGGTTCCCTTCCTCCGACTGCCTCCATTCGTCAGGCAGACACCCGTTTGAGTAGGGAAAAACAGTCGTCTGGTTCCGTGTTCCGTGACACTGAGGTCGACAGCTACTTCGAGTCGTTTGAACGAATAGCCACGGCCTTGCACTGGCCACGGATTCATGGGCCATTTTGCTCCAATGTAAGCTGGCGAAGGCCCAAGAAGTTTGTTCCTCGTTGTCAGCTGAGGACAGCTTGGACTATGACAAGCTGAAAAGGGCTATCCTGCTGGCTTATGAGCTGGTCCCAGAAGCCTATAGGCAGCGTTTCCGGGGGTTGAGAAGAGGTCAGGGTCAGTCCTATCTTGATTTCGCCAGGGAAAAAGGTGTTCTTTTCGATCGGTGGTGTGCGGCCTGCAAAGCCACTGACCTGGCTTCGA
>NW_024582615.1:688242-695628 GCF_018398535.1 Haplochromis burtoni | reverse complement strand
AAACTATGGACACGCACACACACACACTTACACTGATAAGCACTCACTCATCCCCCCTCCCTTTCCAACGCCTTCGATGCTTGTGCCCTACCGGGGAAGATAGCAGTCAACTGGACCAGCACAGATGCTGCAGGACCGGATGCGCTGTCTACACCGGCTCTCTCTTACCCTTTACCCGCCCCTGTTGCTTGTCTTGTGTTTCTATGGTGTATTGATAGTCATGTGCTTTTGTGCTGAGGTGTTTTTTCTGTTATCAAACTGTTCTCCCACTAGGAGCTCAGTCTGAGTGGAGTTTTTTTTCTCCTCCTCTTACCTCATGTAGTGTATTTTCGTTGTTTTTTTCCTATCAGCCTACCTTTCTGACATGTCTCCCAATGTGATGTTTGTGTAAAGTTGGTCAGAAGGTTCCTTTGTAAGTGCGCATGCGCCATTAGCGTGCTGCCTGCTGTAACCCTAATTTCCCTCGGGATGAATAAAGTATTCTAATTCTGATTCTGATCTGCAATAGTATGGCCCTGTAGTCCCAAGATCAAAATGGGACAGACCCCCGACGTTGGTTGAGAATGACTAAGCTAAGACAAACAAGATGGCTAACCAAGAAGTGGACAAGTAGAGGAAGAAGGCTGTAGTGACTGATTCAATACCAAGTGATAGCAACGTCAAATCAAATCAAATCAAATCACTTTTATTGTCACATCACATGTGCAGGTACATTGGTACAGCACATGTGAGTGAAATTCTTGTGTGCGAGCTTCACAAGCAACAGAGTTGTGCAAAATACAATAATGTAAACAAGCAAAATACAAGAATGGCTACATCTGAAACTAATAAATATATGTACAATATATAATAGTATATGCATTTCTGGATGTGTATACTAAATATTTTTCTACGTGTGTGTGTGTGTGTGTGTGTGTACACATATTTTACAAATTAAATAGAGTAAACAATAAATAAAATATATAAAAATATACAGAGTTGAGACATGTGCAAAACAGTGGCATTACTGTACAGTATGGAGTGCATAATGTTAAAGTTCCAGTAGTGAAGCTGAGGTGTCTATGACGTGTTCAGCAGTCTGATGGCCTGGTGGAAGAAGCTGTCTCTCAGTCTGCTGGTACGGGACCGGATGCTGCAGAACCTCCTTCCTGATGGAAGTAGTCTGAACAGTTTATGGCTGGGGTGACTGGAGTCCTTGATGATCCTCCCCGCTTTCCTCAGGCACCGCTTCCTGTAGATGTCTTGGAGGGAGGGAAGCTCACCTCCAATTATCCGTTCAGAGCACCGCACTACTCGCTGGAGAGCTTTGCAGTTGTAGGCAGTGCTGTTGCCATACCAGGTGGTGATGCATCCAGTGAGGATGCTCTCAATGGCACAGTGATAGAAGGTCCTGAGGATGCGGGGGCTCATGCCGAATCTTTTCAGTCTCTTGAGAAAGAAGAGGTGCTGCTGCGCCTTCTTCACTGTTTTGTTTGTGTGTACTGACCACGTCGTGGAGAAGGAACACAAGAAGCTTGAGAACTATGATGTGCTGAAATTGAGAGAAGGTGTGGAAGGTGAAGACAACAATGCTCCCCATGGTAAGATTCCACACACACTAATATACACTTCACTTTCTTAGGAGCAGACAGCATGTCACATGGAGGTCAACGTTGTGAATTTATGCATACTAACACTTTATAATATCACTGTTTTGAGAAAGGACATGAATGTTTTGTGACCTGCAGTAGCACTTACAGTTTAATCTCTCTCTGCATGTGATCTGTTAAGTACATATGATTAAGTATTCTCTTCAGGCTGTGAGTCTGTGGTGGTGTAGGATGTAGCATGTCCTTTACACATACAGTGGGGCAAAAAAGTATTTAGTCAGCCACCGATTGTGCAAGTTCCCCCACTTAAAATGATGACAGAGGTCAGTAATTTGCACCAGAGGTACACTTCAACTGTGAGAGACAGAATGTGAAAAAAAAATCCATGAATCCACATGGTAGGATTTGTAAAGAATTTATTCGTAAATCAGGGTGGAAAATAAGTATTTGGTCACCTCAAACAAGGAAAATCTCTGGCTCTCACAGACCTGTAACGTCTTCTGTAAGAAGCTTTTCTGTCCCCCACTCGTTACCTGTATGAATGGCACCTGTTTGAACTCATCATCTGTATAAAAGACACCTGTCCACAGCCTCAAACAGTCAGACTCCAAACTCCGCCATGGCCAAGACCAAAGAGCTTTCGAAGGACACCAGGAAAAGTATTGTAGACCTGCACCAGACTGGGAAGAGTGAATCTACAATAGGCAAGCAGCTTGGTGTGAAAAAATCAACTGTGGGAGCAATCATCAGAAAATGGAAGACATACAAGACCACTGATAATCTCCCTCGATCTGGGGCTCCACACAAGATCTCATCCCGTGGGGTCAAAATGATCATGAGAACGGTGAGCAAAGATCCCAGAACCACACGGGGGGACCTGGTGAATGACCTGCAGAGAGCTGGGACCAAAGTAACAAAGGTCACCATCAGTAACACACTACAACGGCAGGGAATCAAATCCCGCAGTGCCAGACGTGTTCCGCTGCTGAAGCCAGTGCATGTCCAGGCCCGTCTGAAGTTTGCCAGAGAGCACATGGATGATACAGCAGAGGATTGGGAGAATGTCATGTGGTCAGATGAAACCAAAGTAGAACTTTTTGGTATAAACTCAACTCGTCGTGTTTGGAGGAAGAAGAATACTGAGTTGCATCCCAAGAACACCATACCTACTGTGAAGCATGGGGGTGGAAACATCATGCTATGGGGCTGTTTTTCTGCCAAGGGGACAGGACGACTGATCCGTGTTAAGGACAGAATGAATGGGGCCATGTATCGTGAGATTTTGAGCCAAAACCTCCTTCCATCAGTGAGAACTTTGAAGATGAAACGAGGCTGGGTCTTCCAACATGACAATGATCCAAAACACACCGCCCGGGCAACAAAGGAGTGGCTCCGTAAGAAGCATTTGAAAGTCCTGGAGTGGCCTAGCCAGTCTCCAGACCTCAACCCCATAGAAAATCTGTGGCGGGAGTTGAAAGTCCGTGTTGCTCGGCGACAGCCCCAAAACATCACTGCTCTCGAGAAGATCTGCATGGAGGAATGGGCCAAAATACCAGCTACTGTGTGTGCAAACCTGGTAAAGACCTATAGTAAACGTTTGACCTCTGTTATTGCCAACAAAGGTTATGTTACAAAGTATTGATATTTAGCTGAGACAGTGTCCTTCGGCCTATCAGGCTAAGTAAACAGTCCTCCAGCCAATCCATGTGTCCTTCCATGGGATGGGAAGAATAGCCGTAACACAGTCATTATCAGGGAGTGATTGTTCGGCTACAGCCTTGGGCCTGCAGCTGGCGCCGTGATGGGGATCAGCAATGTTTATGTTGGTTTTGTTAATTTCCATGTGAGCAGCCCAGGAGAATTTTTCAGGCTGCTCTTTAACACTCCGACACTGGCCTCTCGATCTCCCGTTGGAGAGTCGCGAGCCTCCCCATGATGGTATCAAACTTCTGTTCCATGGTGTTATCATTCTTTTGATTCTGAGACCTCACAACTGCAGTGATCCGTTCCGCGATGTTTTCCAACTGTCGCTCAAGGGTCTCATTTTGACCAGGCCTCTCTCTGATGTTTCCCCTCATATGCTCAATGGTGTTGTTTTGAGCCTTCACAGCAGCTGCAAGCGTCTCCAAGGTGTTGACCATATTACGTTCGTTGTGAGAGGTTGCGCCTCGTTCCATTTCGATTCCAGCGGGCAGCCTTGGGGGGGTTTGAACAGCCGTTTCCGCTCTCTTATTTCTCCGATAAACCAGAGCTAAGCCAACTCTGATCAGCATGAACCCTGTTATCATGGTTCCGAATAGATAGATATCTTCAGCATCCTTGATCGACAGTCCCGCCAGGCACATGATCCTCCAGTTCTGCCACCCGTCCATCGTGTATCCGGCAGGGAAAGTCCCTCCAGGGCACTCAGTCTCTCCCGAGCCCAGATTTCTCGTTGAGAAAAGGGTGTCAATAGCATTCAGAGACCAGTTGATCAAATCCATAATTCTCTTTTAGGTTTTAGAGAATGACAGTGGGAGGCTATTCCAGGGAAAATAATGCACACAAGACAAGACAAGGACGTAGAGGCTAAGCAGGGAAGATAAGGGTGAGGAGGAGAGGAGAAAAGTGCGACCGCCTTCGCTGAGAGCTAAAGAAAAGAAAAGATGTTCCTGTATAGGCCTGGTAAATTCCAAGTATGCCCTGCCTGCTACCATTTTAGACTCTTCTGTTATGAGCTGGATTGTCTCAGGCGCATCTCTGCAGAGCCTGCACCTTGAGTCGAGCCTGATGTGGTAGACCCCAACCTCTATTAATGTTGTACTTAAAGCTTGTTCATCATTAGTGCCTCTGTGCTGTCTTTTAGTCCAGTTTTGTCCAGCTGCTGGTAGGATTTCTCAGTATGAGCCACTATGTCTATCTGCCAGTGGTGCAAGCCATGCTGGGACTTTGTTTCCAACAGTGGTTCCTCTGCTTCATTCTCTTCTATTTCATTCTATGGTTTCTACCACCTGAGATATTTACTAAGCACATAATCAGCTGTGTACTCATTAATGTTTTTTCTGATGCACTCATGAATGTTTATGTTCCATCCTGGATAGTGGTTCTGGCACTCACTAGTTTTTGGTCACTCTTCATGTCATGGTCCTGGGTCTTTTGACCCAGCGTTTTAAGTTTGAGTTTATTTTGTTCATTAGGTTATCTAAGTTCATTTGGTTATTAGACTCCTTGTGTTTTCTTCCCCTGTATTTACGCTTCCCCTCACCCTTGTGTTGTCTGTTATGTTATCAAGTTTGTATTATTATGCCTAAGTGTTTCTAGTTATTATTTCCCCCTCGTGTTTCCAACTATGGTAAATCTCCCCTGCTCTTCATGTGTTTCATGTCTGTGTCTTACGTTAAGTTCTGGTTGTCATGTCTGCGTCTCATTATGTTTCCTATTTTATTTGGAAGAGATCCTGTGCTTTTATATTATGGGTTATGTTTTGAGTCCTTTGATATACTGTTTCTTGTTTCCCTAGATCTCAGTTATGGTTATCATAGGTTTAGTTCTTTGGCTTTGTTATATGGCTTCCCTGTGTTCCATGTTATGTCCACTGTGATGTTTTGTGCCATGTTTCAGGTTCCTATGTTCTGTCCCCCCAGTTGCTGTTAAGTTTGCGTGTTTTAGAATTCAGTCAGTGTGTTTCCTGTTTTACTTTGAAGGTCCATGTCTCATGTGAGTGTTTCTAGTTTTGCGTCCTTGCCTCGTCCTGCTTAATTACTCTCAGCTGTGCTCTCCTCCTGTGGCTCATTCCCCCTCGTTATCCCTCAGTATATTTAAGTCCTCTGTTTTCAGTGTGTGATTGTCAGGTCGTCTGTTGTCCACGCCATGTTTCCTATGCCATGCTTCCAAGTTTCTTGTCTAGGTTTTTCTTATTGTTTGTTTAGATTTCCCAGTTTAGGTTTGTGTTAATTTTGCTTCAGTTTGCCTTGCCCTTTGTTTGTACCTTTTTTACCAGCCATATTAAACGGCTCGCTTTTTGTTAACATTCAAGTTTTGTTCCCTGTTCCTTGGAGTCTGCATTTTGGGTCCTTTTTCAATTCATACAGTCTGCCCTCGCCAGACTGTGACACTTCATCCACTCAGTGTGCAGTCTCAGAGTGCTGGATTTGGGTGAAACTGTTGATACATTGTAAGGAGGTTGTTTGTCTTGATGTTAGTGGCTTATATATCCTCTTTCAACCTCCTTTGATGTTCTTCCAGTTCAGCTGACTCCTCAGGATTTGCCTTACTCTCAGGCAGGTAGCTGCAGCTTTCCTAGTGGTTAGCTCATGGTTCCCATTTGCCTGTGATTCCAGGCTACTTGTAGTTTTCCTTGATGTTATTATCGTGGAATCTTTATCTTGCAATATAAAGCACTGAATTTAACGTCTGTAATATTGCCTTCTGACTACCTTCCCTCTCCTTGTTGCCACCCGAGTACACTTCTCCAGCCCAAACATCGTTGCTGTAGATCCTAGTGATGTGGACCACTGAATCAATATTTCATTTACTCTTGGCATACAGATTGATGTCATCCATGTAGAGGACATGACTGATGTTTACCTCATTTCATTGTCATTTTTCCTGCGTACTCAAGTTCAATTAAATTTAATTCAGTTTTATTTATATAGCTTGTAATATCAAAATCAGTCAATGTGCTTTGTATTGCAAGTTAATGACCAAGAAAAAAACCTTGAAGAATCAGACAACCTCCTATGAGAAAGCATTTTGTGAAACCTAAAAACTCTGGCAGAACCTCTGGTAGAACCAGTCTCAGGGAGGGGCAGCCATCTGCCATGACTGGTTGGAGCTAAAGGGAATTCTAGATTGGTCGTAGGTGTGATGTGGATTGTGAATATTTGTCACCACTACAGACTGGAAAGAGTCCTGAAGAGAGTCCTGAATACTCTGAGCAAGAAGTAAGCAAAGCCCTCTCACTAAGTAAGAGGGCTTTGCAAGATACAATATTTTGTGTAACTACAAATTGAGGACTATCAACATAGGCATAGAAATTGTGAGGAACAAACATCTTTTCAAGAGTAAGACCAGATTACCTTGTACTGTATGGCTGCCAGTGAAGACACACAGGCTTGACACACTGCACACGGCTTTGTGAATGGGTCTGTTAGTATTCTCAGTGTGCCCCTAACTGGAGCTTGATGATGTACAAGGTATTTTGATGCATTGAAATTTTAATGATGCCGTGATCATTCAGTAGCCTAGTTAAAATGTCTGAGAAGAGGAGTTTCTTCATAGTTAAAAATGTCAGTGGTTATTGTTGATTTATTATAAATGACTGGGTTAACATGATGAGTATTATGCAATATATATATAGTCACTCCCTTGCATTTGTGCTCCCCACCACTGTCTTCTGGCTAGTTACAAATTGTCGGATATGAAAACCTTTTATTTGTACTGATACGGTAATGAACTCACTCTGAATGCAGCTTACTCCATTAGCTTACTCCCCTCGTCCACAACCTGTGTGCCCTTCTCTGTGATTATGTGTCATGATGGATGTGACCAGGTAACTATATTTAATCATACTGATAGTCATGATGGAGAATTTACTACCTTGAACTGGCAGCATGGCAGTGACATATGTTCACACACACACACACACACACACACACACACACACACACATGTACATTGCCACCTCATAAGTCCCTTTAGAAGGATTGCTGGGTGGGAGGGCAACACAAAGCTAACCATCTGTGCTGTATGAAGAAATAATTGACAGTTGGGACAATTGAAGTTAATTTTATTATTATACCTTCAAGCAGGTAATAAA
>NW_024582615.1:685937-688222 GCF_018398535.1 Haplochromis burtoni | reverse complement strand
CACACACACACACACACACACACACACTCACATTTGTACATTGCCAACACATAAGTCCCTTTAGAAGGATAGCTGGCTGGTAGTGCTACACAAAGCTAACCATCTGTGCTGTATGAAGAAATAATTGACAGTTGGGACAATTGAAGTTAATTTTATTATTATACCTTCAAGCAGGTAATAAAATGAAGACCTTAGCCTGCATTGGTAATTCTTTAAATATAATCTATGCATTTTTTCTTCAGAATAAATAAATATTAATGACAACAACAGCTGTCCCACTCCTTTCCCATTAATGAGGAATGAACGTTAACAGCACACAAAGTGTGCCAAAGTCATATTGTTACATTAGCAAACCAAAGTTAATTTTTACTCAGCTAAAACTAAGGCAATTCAGAATAGCAGTGCTAATTAAAATTATATTAATTAATATTAATGCTCAGTTCTCTCTTCAACATAACAGCTTGTAATAGCATCTGCATTGTTGCAGATGCAGTAGCAATGCATCTGTCAATCTTCTACTTCATTCTCCTCTGGTTTTCAAAAAAATAAAAATAAAAAATCTGTGGAGCAGCTCCTTTACACCTCAGAGTGGGCACCCCGCCCATCTCAAATGCTTAATACTTGGCTCCTCAAAATTAAAAAAGAAAGAAAGATGGGATCCCAAAACCTTCTGCCAGTTGGCTATACCAGAAATTCTGTCGATAAAAATATGGATAAAAGTTGATGATAAAGGGTATCTTGCAAGTAACAAGTCTGAGCTCATAGCAGCAGTTTGAACTATGCTCGCTCTATAGTTGTATAGTATATGTATTGTCTGTGACGATGGGCCCAATAGCCCCATACTCCTGAAGCACCTCTTGCATGGAAGCCACCCGAAGGGATGCAGATATGTGCCCTCTTCACGTCCCCAAAGCACATGAAAAATGGCTGGGAAAACTACCATAGACACTGTCTAATGTCTTTTCAGAAAGTTTTCGGAGATATCCGATTTGAAATTACAAATTAGATGCCAATGTGAACAATTTTTTGTGTGTGTGTTTGTGTTTATATTTGCTTTTATCTCTATTAGTTTTTCTTATTTCCTGCTCACAGTGACAAACATGTAAGACTGGGGGGACACAAATAAAGAAAAAAAGGGTAGGTGAAAGATTGAATAAAGCACTGGAGGGGAAAAGGAGTTAGGAGGCAAAGTATGAAGAAAAAAATAACAAACAGGTGAGCGAGGGAGAGATTGTAACGAATGAAGGGGGAGGTACAGGTGGGCAGAACCAGCAGATGGAAAGTTCAGACCCTGCTTGTTTTCTCTGAAATGTCACAACTGTAAAAATGGTTTTATAAAGCATCAATCACGGTGGAGCTGTACCTCCAGGAATAGTCATGGGGCTTCGGAAATGAGACCTCCACATTGAACTGCAGAGGCAATCACCACTGTGTGGTTCAGGTCACCACACTGCTCACAGACAGGAGGAAATGGAGAGGAGAGGACCTGAGTAATAAATGAGCAGGGAAGAGGAGGGAGGGAAGAGAGAAATGTGAAAAGGTTTGGTATTAAAGCTGCTAGTAGCATTTTCTGGTGATAATATATTTGTTTGACTTTCCATATAATAGCAGATCATACAGACCAATGGCATGATTAATCCATTCAGACAAGACAGAAATAACAAAAAAGTCACCTTTCCTTTTTCTTATTCTTCATGTCTATGCATGGAAACATGATTACATCACTGCACACTACTCAATTACAATGCATATCTTCCATAAAACACTTTATACAAAGTTTATGCAAGCCTCTAGGGGTTAAACAAGCTGGCATTATATATTTCTGCCCACTGTGTGTTTGTGCAAGCTCAAACTTTCTGAATCATCTGTCTATACACATGTGATAATATGGTTAATAACTGTCTATTTTTTATGTTTGATTTAATTGTTTCCTTACTTTCTTTTTTTCTAAGTTACCCCTTGCACAATCCTGTTATAAATAAACTCGTCAATTTCACATATCAATCAGAAAAATATACACTATTGCGGTTAGATTTCACAACTAGCAAACTATACTATTTATCCTGTAGTCCCTTGAGTTTGCATTTGTTACGTTTCGGTGTTGTCAGTGTTTTGTTTTTGCGTGACTGTCATGTGTTTCCTGTTTTACTTTGAAGGTCTGTTATCTTAGTGTGTTCAGTTTACGTTTCCTTGTCTCGTCAGGTCTAATTTGCCCCAGCTGTGTTTCCCTCCTGTGGTCCATTCCCTGATTGCTCCTATGTATTTAAGCCCTGTGTGTCAGTTGG
>NW_024582615.1:677560-684936 GCF_018398535.1 Haplochromis burtoni | reverse complement strand
TCATGGTCGCGATCTCCCCCGTGTTGTAAATAGTTTGGTGTTTTGTTGTAAATAAATAGTCTGTTGTAAATAGCTGTGAATGGGTTTGTTAAGCTGGAGGGTCCGAGGCACCGCTCCAGCCTTCATCCGCCTCTGCTGGAGGGTCCGAGGCACCGCTCCAGACTTCGTCGTCTGCTGGAGGGTCCGTGGGATGGCTCCAGCCTCCACCAGCCTTCATCCGCTTTTGATCAAACATTTCACTTGGGGTTACATGTTTGATTTTTGGGTGGGGGGAAGTGTTACGTTTCGGTGTTGTCAGTGTTTTGTTTTTGCGTGACTGTCATGTGTTTCCTGTTTTACTTTGAAGGTCTGTTATCTTAGTGTGTTCAGTTTACGTTTCCTTGTCTCGTCAGGTCTAATTTGCCCCAGCTGTGTTTCCCTCCTGTGGTCCATTCCCTGATTGCTCCTATGTATTTAAGCCCTGTGTGTCAGTTGGTCATGGTCGCGATCTCCCCCGTGTTGTAAATAGTTTGGTGTTTTGTTGTAAATAAATAGTCTGTTGTAAATAGCTGTGAATGGGTTTGTTAATGTTTTCGTTTGAGACACCTTCGTTTTGGGATTTTGGTGGAGCGCTTTAGTTTTTTTCTCGTGTGTTTTTTTTCTTATTTTTATTTTCATACGTTGCACGCCGGTTGCCTAGGCCGGGGTGTAACAGCATTATTATTTTAGTGCATAGTGTTCCTTTATGATTGAATGAAGCTTTATAGCAGTTGTTACACTGATTTTAGGCACCGTATGAAATTTTATATGACATGCAAAGTGCTTCAGGTTCTCTGGTATTTATGGATACAACATATTACTCTGACTTTGCAGAAGTATGAAGAGTGCGTCTTTTATTGGTAGTGTGTGTGTGCACGTATTTGTGGGTGTGTGTCTATGTGAGTGCTACCTACATATGCAATCTGAATTTGTGTGTTCTCAACTTGATTAACAAGGAGACGCTTGCCGGTAATTTATGTTGGGTAAACAAGACAATAATACTGTGTTGCTGATTTATATTCACTTGCAGTAAGGTTCACTGATAAAATGTGACTGTTATTTATTGCTGTTTTATCAGTGCATCTTTAAAAGAAAGATTTAGGGTTTTGAAAAACTTGCTCCAAAAGCAAAGGAACTATTTCTGAGAAGAACAGAGTGTTGAAGATGTTTCTTGAATTGAGTTTTCTGTGGCATTTGCTGTATTTCATATGCCCACTTTATTGTGTCAGATTAGTTTAGAGCCACAGTGAAGTAAGACTTTATTCTACATTGTAAAAAATTATTATCTAAACCATATCACTGTTATGTATTAGTTTTAGTTTTATCTTTTAAAACTCACTGTTACTGATTATGAAGATACAATCAGGATGTGAAAGTGTTGCTCATAGTCCTCAATACAAATGACACAAACCATAAGGGTAAATAAAAAACATACTGTGCGGGACCCTCAAGCTCCCAGCCCACTGGTAGAGGACCTATAAAGCTTTCATATAGATCTCTGGCAGTGCTTCAGAGTTTGAGCAATGAGGATATACAGCAGAAAGAGAATCAAAACACAACACAAAGCCATATAGTCACAGTAATTTGCAATGATAGGACCATGCATAACATTGTCAGGACAGTAGCAACATAATTGGATGACAGAAAGTTGTTTAAAGTCATGTGAAATACCTTTGCCTTTCTATTCAGTAACACTATTAGAACATCAGAATCAAGGAAGACAGCAAGGAAATGAGCAAGGACTTCACAAATGGTTTTTTTTATTTTCTCTTCATTTCAACCTGCTTTTATTTTCTGATTCTGCACCCTCTCCTTCCCTCTGCATGCCCGTGCCTTTTAGAGTGCACCTTACTTTTCAAAAAGTACTAAGGGCATTTGCTGCTCTTCGGTAATCAATAAATAAATACCCCTTCACTCCAACACTCTTTTTTTAACATGGTAATTCCCACTGCAGTGGAGCAGTACTTTTGTAACAGAACAGTGTGACCTCTTGTTCGATTCAGGAAAGCCCACACACATTTATAATTAAAACAGATCTCTTTTTACTTCTGTGGAGTCTGATCATCTCTAACTTTGTAGGAGGGAACAGGGATACTGGACATCAGCCAACTTTCTTCTTTTGATTACCTGATAATCAAAGAAGAGAGAATGTTAATTTTACATTTACATTTTTCAGCCATACTCTGATTGTGATTGAAGTTAAGTGAAAAGGAAAATGTTTTGTGACCGGTGTGATCACAGGTGGGAATGAAGTCTATAGGTTCTAAAGGTATTGTCCAATGAGTCTGACATTTGTAGTTCTAATCTAGGTAGAAAAAAAATGCAACAATGCAACAAAGAAAATGTAACATTTCATTGTTTGCTTTCCAATAAGCCATTTAGACCTGTCACTTGTAATTCATTTCAGCTACATGCTTCCTTTTCACACAAAGAATAATAATGTGCTATTGATGTGATGAATTTTCATATTAGATTCATACTCATAAGGTTTTCAACTTTGTTTCTATTGGATATACTTTATAGTTTCCAGGGAATTCATGTGCCCCAAAGTAGGGCTGCAAGATTTTGCATAAAATGAAAATCACGATTTTTTTGCTTAGAATTGAGATCATGATTCTCTCACGATTTTCTTTTCCAGTATAAATATTTATTGCACTTATTAACTGCACATCAACTTTGTAACAGTTGAGACTGAACATAGAAACAATAAATAAACATAAAAACAACAAATGTCTCACGTTTTGTTGTTGCCGCAAAATGTTGTACTGCTTGAAATTCCATCTCCACCGTTGGTCGACACTGCGTGTATAGAGCAGGTAGTGCAACAATAGAAAAATAGTTGCGGGACGGCACTGTGTAGCGTTTGTCTAGGGTGTTGATCATTTTCCTAAATCCCTTGTTTTGCACAGTGTTGATGGGAGCCATATCTTTGGTCAGGTGATAAGTAATAGCCTCCGTAATTTCTTTGTGCCTGCGGGAGTTCGACGGGTATAGGGAAGCAGCCAGGTGGCTTCTGTATCACGTGGTATAAGGCTCCGCCCTTGTCATTTGTTGAGCAGGAAGAGTGAGCGCTTGTTTTCTTGCAGATTATGTCCCGGATCAAAATGCTGTACAATCGTTATCTTTTTTTTAAAACCGTTGCCATTTGGAAATGAGATCGCACATAAGTATGAATTGAGATCGCGATTTTCTAACGATTAATTGTGCAGCCCTACCCCAAAGGGTGAATTATAGTAATTAAATCAATCTCTTTACATTGCCCCAATTTAAACTTGACACGATTTGGATTTTAAGAAAAGTAATTGCACAACACAATTTGCTAAATATCACTTAAATATTCAACAAGTTTTAGGAAAGAAGAAAACAGCAATTAGTTTTTTGCAAAATATATTTATTCAAGTCATATTGCCTTTTTATCCATTGATGTACAAAATGTGCTAAAAGTGAGCAAAGACTTTAATCCACAAATTTTGTCCACAGTATTTTCAGTCCCTATCCCTACAAATAGAATTATGTGAGATTTTTTTATTCCTTTAGCTGCACTTTGCCTTGATTACAGCTTTGTGTGACATTTCCGTATAATGTTATCCCATGAAATGATTTTCAGATTTTAAAAAAATGTAAACCTTGTCAAAAGTAAACTGGTAGAATTTCTTTCAAAGTTGCAATTGTGCTTGAGATTACTTGAGCTTGGACTGGTAGGACTGATACACTGGTACATCTGTTTTAATTAAACATGACAGTAAGACGCGTTCAGCTATTCAAGGATGAATTATTCCTTTGCTAGAGACACCATTAGTGATTCCTTTAAGGCCGCGCGGCTACCACAATATTCTGCAGCAGCCCTGGAGCGATGGGCAATGAGCCAAAAATACACCTGCATGCTCTGTAATGGTTGTTTGGGCAAGAAGCAGAGTGATGGAGTGCTGTATTAGATGACCTGGCCTCCACAATCAACCTACCAAAAGCCACTGAGATGTTCAGAAATTACTTTGGACTACAGAGTGAAAGAAAAGCAGCTAACAAGGATTTAGTATATGTGAGTATTCCTTAATGACAGACTGAATGAATAAAAAATCTCAAAAGCTGACGGAGAATGAAACTGATTTTAGTTGTTTTCGTTCTTTTTCTTTTGCTTATGTGTTACTGTAAATGTGCCACTGTTATTTATATAGGGAAAAGTTCACTTACAGGTCTCAACGTGAGAAAACAATGAAAAGTCCTTAAATGTGTTACTGTATCCAAACTGTCAGTGTGTGAGTCCCTTCAGTCTTTCTCTCTGTGTCACACACACACACACACACACTGACAGAAGCACATTTATCCATTTTGTCCATCTCTGGGATGTTAAAGATTCTCTGCCAAACTCTTTCTTCAAGGCTTTATCTGTGCTATTTTCAGAGACCGCAGTAAGTCAAGTATTGTGAGAAGTGATACAAAAGCTTCCTTAAGAGAGGGGAGCGAGAAAGAGAGAGCGCGGGGGGGAAAAAGAGTTCGTAAAATATGCCTATTCATCTCTCCTTCTTCCTAGTTCTGTTTCACTCCATGACTCTTTCCAGACTAGTAGAGAGGGCACTTCAGAGGCTTAGTCAAGAAGACTGTTCAAAGTATTAAATAATGCAGGTAGTCGACAATTCCTCCATTTCTCCTTCCTTTTTTCCCCCTGGCCATTTTGAACACCAGATCCAAACCAGTGCATAAGCTGTGAATAACAAATGTGACAGATCATCATAAACACATTTCTGTTTTTCTCCCGCCTGGTTCATTATTTAAAATAACACAGTACAGATCAAATTGGATAGGCAGCGTTTGAATGCTTTCATGCATCCATTTCTAAACATTTGATGCCAGTTTACAAGCAAATTGCTCTTGTGTTTACCGAGGAATCGTACATTTCTGCTTCATTTGGACCGATCAATCTTGTGTTCTTTTCAGTGTGTTTCTTGCATCATGTGTGTGCTTAACTTAGTTTCTATGATCCATGAGGGGTTAAACGTGCAAAAAAAACCAAACAAATAGTTTGGCAAATGATTAGATTCACCCTTATTGGGGATTTATTTTAATTAGGACTAAACTGCTCACGTTTTCCAGTGTGACTGTCTGTTGGTAGCAGTCATGCATTTGTGTTGCCATCAGTTATGGACCAGGTCATGTCAAGTCCTGACATTAAAGCAGGCATGGTTTTATTATTTATTGATATGTAACATTCACAATAGAAGCTTAATGTCTGTATAATTAAGAGACAAAAAATTTCTAATTTCATATAATTCACAGACCATATACGTAGGGGTCTGCAGGAAGTAGTTAACACGTCCCAGTGTTAAACAGAATTCTGAATATTTTCTATTATGAATAGCAGAGAGGCTTATTTAGTATGCACCTGTCTGTGCATCGGCCCATGGGATATTTGCAGCTGATGATCTTGCTATTGATTTAACATTTCTGTGCACTAAAAACATATTTATAAATAAATAAAGTTACTTGAGGGAGCAATTCTATCTACTGCAATTGTCATTCCTGCCTTTGATGGATAAATAGTATGGTAGGAATTCGTGTTAGTCAGCAGTATCATCCACGAGGTTCAGGCCTTTGACAGTGACATCTCTCTAACTCTGATAATAGAGCTCATTTTTAGACCTTTCTGCACCCCCACACCGACATACAGCAATTTGGGAGACGCAAATGTCAACACTTGTTTTCCTGTAGTGTCACAGATGCCTTTGCTTATGGCTGTATCTGCCTCTGCTGGTGTGTGTACACATATGATGCCTGGCAAGAGTGCATCTGCTTGACTGCTCCGTTTGATTGCTCATTCCTGTGGCACTTTAGAAAATGTTAATGGAGGGCAGCTAATGTCAGATACAGTTCACTGCCATCTGTACGTGACCCACAGTCACCCCAACAGAGCTATCCACAAAAAAAAAGTACAGAAAGACTTACCGAATGGCTTTAAGAAAGTCAAAGAAAGTAAAGAATGAAAACCTCCCTTGTATTGCTTTAATCTGCTTAATTGGGTTTATGTGTACTTGTGTTTATTTGTCTGTGTATGCGCAGGCTTCACACATTTGTGATTTTGTGATTGAAGCGTGTTCTGTTGTGTAAAGCATTTATATCACTGTGTAAAGAAGGTGTGAAGCAGACAGACAGTCAGGACCATAATGTCCAGTGGCCCGTCCACCACTTTAGATACTGTTGCACTGTTCACAGACACACCCACACACACTGCTGTAACTCTGACCTGAGATTGCTGTGTGCTGCTACTCTCATCCTTAGAGGCACTGGACCATACAAGCACACATACTCACACACAGACAAGCTCACACTCACGTACACAATGATTTATGGCCTCCAATATAGTCAATAAGAGCCAGGGCCAAGATGAAGGACTTGGGCAGCAGCTAGCTGGACATACACATAAAAAAGAATCACACACAAACACACATACAAACAAACACACAAAGCAAGCCCACACAGACACAGGTAGATACACATACACTGTTGTCCATTAGCTAAATGTACGGTAGGGAGCTGCTTTCCACTTTGACTCATTTGATCTCATTCTTGCTTCATGCCATTGTTACTCCCGCTGCTCCGTGTGAAAAACTCACAGTCCACATATCCATATACTATACTATACTTTTATCATAAGACAAATATAAACAGATATAATATTTTTATATGGACAAATTTGGCATCAGAAATTAGCATTACCCACTTTAGCACTCATCCATTCAATATTCCATCATTTTCAATATGTTTGAGTGATTCTGTGCAAGTCTCCTACTGCTTGTTTCAAATCTCCTCACACCATTTCAGTTTGATTTAAATCAATCGGTAATTGTCATTGAAAGCATGTTAGCGTGTTAACTCAAAGCTCCACTGGGGTAAAACAGTTTCACGTAGCCATGAAGATGCTTGTAGAAAATGAATACTGTCATCAGTAAGTCTGTCTGTTCCACTGACATTGCTTTTACAATTAAAAACTTCTATCCGAATTATTTACACAAGAAAAAAAACTGTCCTTGAAAAGGCGTAGTACTTATTATAGTATATTTCAGTTTGTCTGTGAACAAAGTCATAGTATATAGTATCTGTTCTTTCTTAGGTCTTCTCCTGCTTTTATTTCTTTTTTCTGCTGTCTTTATCATCCCCTATTTTCTTGCTTGGTTTTCCTAATAAACACAGGAGTATCTGGAAATAAAAGGAGCTTTTTTCTACAACAGCAAAAACTGTGGATCTCATAAAATCTATCTCATCTATCTTATTTTATCTATCTATCTATCTATCTATCTATCTATCTATCTATCTATCTATCTATCTATCTATCTATCTATCTATCTATCTATCTATCTATCTAT